>NW_016107361.1:1344202-1362194 GCF_001604975.1 Cebus imitator | reverse complement strand
GTGGGGAGCTGGGGAGAAATAGCAAGGGGAGAGATGCCAGATGTAGGTGATGGGGAGGAAGGCAGCAAATCACACTGCCACGTGTGTACCTATGCAACAATTTTGCATGTTCTTCACATGTACCCCAAAACCTAAAATGCAATAAAATTAATAAATGGGAAAAACAAATGTTATATAAATGTAATAATCAGCATTAAAAAATAATAATAAATAAATAAATAAATAAAAAGGACCCCAGGTAAAGTGACCCAGAGACAAACTAAGGAGCAAGGCATTCTTATCCCAGGCAGTACTCACCAGTCAGCTCAACACACAAACTAGTGACTTAACCCTGTCACCTGCAACCACAGTTCCACTCTCCCCTCCTTTTTTATTCCCAGTTTTATTTGCTGTGGTATATTTGCCCATGTTTGCAAATTGTCTCTAATCTTTTTTAGAAAAAAAAGAAAAATAAAATATATGGTCAGGTCCCAGCAGGAAACAGCATTACCAGCAGAGTAACTGAGGACAGTTAATTTAACAGCTATCTACAAAGGCAAAGGCAGAGAAACAAACAAGAGACGGTAGAGTATCCCGAGGCTAGCAACAACAGGGAGATGCTCCCAACATTATGTTTGGAAGAGTAAGGGGTGGAAGGCACCATCAGAATCCAGGAAGAACAGTGACTGTGAAAAGGCCACGTGACAGGAGCCGTGACCTCTGCTGAGACACAGCCCACCTTCAGGGAGTACACTGAGGAATAAGCACCCCAAGCTCACTTTTCCTCCTACCTTCCAACCCTGCTCATGCCTTCCATTGGCTAGAACCACAGTGACCAGAAGGCAAAGGATTTAATATTGTCCACATAGGTTACTATCTCAAGGCACAGAGCAGCATGGGTTAGGATGGACAATATAACCAGGGGAACAAATGAAAGGTGTACTGCGGGAGGAGGGGCAAGCCAAACCTGCACCTTTAATACAGCAATTTGCATTTTTATATTTGTATGTCTTATCCTACTGTACCATGAACTCCTCAAAGGCAGTGATAGTGCTTTACAGAAAGAATCTGAGGTCATATACTCCCAGTAAGCCCTTGAGATATAACTGAAAGACATGGAATTGAGTCATCTCCACTATTGGTCAGGACAGAATTTGGGTCCTTCACAGTGTGGCTCTGCTGCAGAGACAACACACAGAGGACACACCTTTGAGCCTGACCCTGGCAGAGCACCAGACACAGAGGCAGATGAGGCTGGCCCTTCCCACATTAAAGAGAGGGACAATCAATACTTGCTCTAGAACTAGAGAGAGGCTCCTCTTTCAACAGCTGGATCAATCTCTCAGCTCTACCCGTCAGGACAAAGTTTGCACCTGTAGTTATAGGCAAGAACCTAATCCCTGGATCATCCTGCCCAATACTTTGTAAGCTCCAGTGCTGGACCTCATATCTGCTCTTGACAGATGGAGAACAAAATAAAACCTGACATTTCACTCCATTTCTTCAAATAAGTTATCTTAAGAGCCTATGCAACCTCTTGTCTCCAGGACCTTTAATGAAGCACTAGTGCTTGTATGTTTATATAAACAACCTACCTATCTTCCCTTACTGCTTACACAAACCTCCCGGGGAAATGTCTATTATCATCTTTGTGGAGGCCTTGTCTCCTCTCCTTCCAGGTTTTGGTGCTCTTGCCATCTTTATGGAATTTCCCACTCCACATTCACCATCTGGCAGGGCTCCATGACCTGCTCCTTCCAGGACAGGGAGGTGCCTTCCTTGATTTCCTCCCAAACCAACACCATCCTGGGCAACACAGCAAGTGCGTCACAAATTCAAAACTTAAACGTGCTGTGTGCAAATTTAATAAAAACATCCATTCCTTCCTCTTCTCAGAGAGACAATGAAAATAGGGAAGGTTGAAGGATCACCGGAATAACATTTATATTTCATTATAATTGTGCTGTAAATAAAGTCCTCAGTACGTGGCTGAACAAACTGAACTGCCTGCTCCATAAAATGAAGACCATCAAATACTATAACCCAGAATTGAATCTTTGCAGTGTTGTGGCAATAAGCTGCTACATTTACCTTACCAGGAAGATGAAACAAATGATTTAATGTTTTTATAAAAAGAAGGTGTTCAACAATTGTATTGAACTTCTCAAAATGGGTGAATTTTTTATCTCCATTGTGTAACTGAAGAAATAGTGAGAATTTACTAGGCTGCCACTGGGAAGCAGGAGGAACCTGATGAGGGAGGTGGGGTAGCTTACCACCTGGGATCCCCTACCTTCCTGGGTGATACAAGATGACAACTGAACACAGTCCCCTTGGCACCACTTCAGATGGGAACAAAAGCCACTGACACATGGAGAAGGCTCACTGGCCTCCACATTGTGCATTCACCTCAGATGAGCACTCCAAGGCACCAAACTGCTTCCCACCTCTGAGGTGCAGGTCTGAAGAACTGTTTGCAGCTTTATGGAAATCCTCTGCTCTTGATTTTATCCACTTTTGTTTCTCTACACAACTGGTAACTTTTCCACCTTCCAAAATGTACTCAGGGTTTTTTTGTTTGTTTGAGACAGGGTCTCACTCTGCTGCCCAGGCTGAAGTACAGTAGCACAAACACAGCTCACTGAAGCCTTGGCCTCCTGGGCTCAAGCAATCATCCTGTCAGCCTCCTAAGTAACTGGAATAACAGGGACATACCACCACACCCAAATAATTTTTTTTTTTTTTACATTGTGTAAAGACAAGGTCTTGCCATGTTGCCCAGGCTGGTCTCAAACTGTTGGGCTCAAGTAATCCTCCTACCTTTGCCTCCCAAAGTGCTGAGATTACAGGTATGAGCCACCACATATGGCCAAATTACTCAGTTTTAATCTGTCGATGGTATATCTTTCTTGAATTTTAAATAAATTTTTCTTTAAAAATATTTTTCCTGTCATTTTGATTTTTGATAGCATTTTAAGCTAGATGGTAAATGTGTTCAGTTTATGATTCTTCCTAATCGAATTAGACATTTTGATTGACAACCAATCCAGTCATCAGCTTCATCTATATTAAATAAAACTAAACATGGATTTTAAGGAAAAGCTCTATTTTCAAGTTAGAAATCTTCAACTTAAAAGTAAATAATAAGACCAGGTGTGGTGGCTCACACCTCTAATCCCAGCACTTTTGGAGGCTGAGACGAGCAGATTACCTGAGGTCAGGAGTTCAAGACCAACCTGGCCAACATGGCAAAACCCTGTCTCTATCAAAAACACAAAAATTAGCTAGGTATGGTGGCACATGCCTGTAGTTCCAGCTACTCGGGAGGCTGAGGCACAAGAATCACTTGAACCTGGGGGGTGAGGTTGCAGTGAGCCGAGACTACACCACTGTACACCAGCCTGGGTAACAGAATGAAACTCTGTCTCAAAAAGAAAAAAAAAAAGTAAATAATGCTACCAAAGTTTGTAAGCTATTGTTTAGAACACGAAAATAACCTTACTCATTTGTGCAATACTTTCCATGCACTAAGCACTATTTTAAGTGAAGATACTATAAAAATAAAAGACAAGTTTCCCATATTTTATAATTTCTGTAATTTAATTCAGGAAAACTGTGGTATAAACAATGCATATTATATGTGTATACATATAATATGTTGTGTGTGTATTTACATTTCAGAACTTATCAATGCCCTAGCAGCTATTAGCTACCATTTCTACTCGTTATCAGGAGTCCACACTCCTGCTTACCACTTTAAATATTATTATTTACAAATACAAAAAAGATGTGTTAGTTAGCAAAAGGGCTATCAGAAATAATTTTCATTTGTTAAATGAGTGATCTCCAAGACATGTGGTTGGTTAAAACCATATTAGAGGAGCTGGTTATGGCAGTGGGAAGGGAGGCAGATAGATTGGTTCACGGAGTCTCAGGAGAAAAGAAGGGGGGACCATGTTGACAGGCGGCTGTCCTTAGGGGACCCTGGGGATCAACACTGTAGAAACCTCTGGTCCTGTCCCATCCCTCACTGTTGGTGACCTTCATAAGGCTTGCCCCAGGCTAGCAGACCCACAGCCTCTCTCTAGCCCCACCATTTCTGCAAAAACAAGATCAAAACATCTGGCAGGACCAAAAACCTAAAGCTGCAGTACAGCACTTAAGATCTGGAATCTTGGCCCCACCTCTCTCCATTCCCCAGAGGACTCGGTTGCCTGACCTGAGCCACAGCAGCTGGTCTTGCTGTCAGGACATCATTATTGTAACCACATTGGAGGAACCCATTCATGCAACTGCCAGTCAGAGCATCCAAGGACAGAGAGTTTGACTTGTCCAAAGTGGCAAGACCGTCTGTGGCTCTTTATTCATTCTGCTTGCTAACAGATGACTATAAACGTGGCAGAATTAAGACTAGAAATTGCTCTCATTGTTAATTTACCAGCTGGGAGCAAAAGACTATAAAGGAAAGGCTGAAGAACACTCACCTCCGTCTAAATTCTGGAAGCTACCAAAATTGAACAAAAGAACCCAACAGTACTACAAGGTCAGATTGGGTTAAGTGAGTTTACAACACTACCCTCATGAACATTATATTCTAGTAGAGGAGATGGACAATACAGGGTGTGGTGGCATGCATCTGTAGTCCCAGCTACTCAGTAGGCTAAAACACTAGGATGGCTTGAGCCCAGGAGTTTAAGACCAGCCTAGGCAACACAGCAAGACCCCACTTCTAAAGGATTAAAAAAAATAAGACAAGAAAAAAGTAAACACATATCAACAGTGATATGCATTAGGAAGTCTATTAGTCCATTCTCATGCTGTTATGAAGAAATAACTGTGACTGGGTAATTTACAAAGAAAAGAGATTTAATTGACTCAAAACTCCTCATGGCTGGGAAGGCCTCAGGAAACTTAACAATCATGGCAGGAGGCACCTATTCACAGGGTGAAAGGACAGAGAATGAGAGCCAGCAGGGGAAATGCCAGATGCTTATAAAACCAACAGATTTTGTAAAAACTCACTCATTATCATGAGAACAGCATGGGGGAAACCACTCCCATGATCCAGTCACCTCCACTTGGTCCCACCCTTGACATGTGGGGATTATTACAATTCAAGGTGAGATGTAGATGGGGACATAGAGCCAAACCATATCAGGAAGGAAATAAGCAAATTGTTAGGGAAGGCTGTTTCTGAGAAGATAACTGAACTGAGTGAGCACTAATCCTAAAGAGAATCTTCTAGACACAGGTACAAAGATCTGAAAGCAGGAAAGTATAGGATACATTTGAGAAATTAAAGACCTAAGTGATTGACAATGGTGGGTAGAGGAGAGACTGGTCCAACACGACAGTAGAAAGAGGAGAAAGAGCAAGACAATACCTTACAGGTCTGTCTAGATAAGTGACAGTAAGGAGTTTATTCACAGTGTAATGGAAGCCACCGAAGAATTTTAAGAACCTGACTCACTATGGTTACTATATTGAGAAATGAATTGTAATGGTCAAGGAAGTAGGGAAAAACAGGAGATTGTTACAGCAATTCAGACGAGGTGATGGTGACTAACAAAAGGGTTGAAGTGGAAATAGGGATAGACAGATATTTTGAAAGTAAAAATGATAGGGCTTGGCAGCTCTCAGTTACTTAACCCTTAAAATACATGACATATGACACTAATATTTCCATACATTCTTTTTAACAGCAATCGCTATTTAACAATCAGGAATAACTATGTCTGTTCTTAAAAATGTATTTGGATATAAACCCAGGGCCCAGGAATACAGATCCTGACACTGCAGACTGAGCAGAAACTCCTGCTCCATCCACCTGCTGCTCAATAAAGGGAGACGAGTGAGGATGCTCCCATTTCTAATCTCCTGGCTGTGGCTCTGCTAGCCTGGGGCAAGCCTTATGAAGGTCACCAACAGTGAGGGATGGGACAGGACCAGAGGTTTCTACAGTGTTGATCCCCAGGGTCCCCTAAGGACAGCCCCCTGTCAACATGGTCCCCCCTTCTTTTCTCCTGAGACTTCTTGAACCAATCTATCTGCCTCCCTTCCCACTGCCATCACCAGTTCCTCTAATATGGTTTCCTCTTTCCCTATAGCCCTGAACTTGAATTCATTTTCATTTATATGTCAAAGGTACAGAAACCAGCAGCCACCTATATCTTATTTCCATTAAAACAAAAGTAGCTAATTTATCAAACACCTGTTATATGTCATGTGTTATTCCAGAGGTTTCAATGTATTAACTCGTTTCATCCTCATAAAAATCCTATCCCCATTTTATAGAAGAAGAAACTGAGATACAAAAAAGTTAACTTGCGCAGCCTGACCAAGTGGCAGAGAGCCAGGGTTAGAACCCAGGCAGTCTGGCTGCAGGGTTTTGAGCTACACTGCCACTAGAGTCCAGCTTCAAAGTCATGTTCTTCAGGAAGACAAGGGAACAACTACAGTAAATATCACAAAGGTCCAAGACTCAATTTAAAAATCATATCCAACATATTTTTTTTGAGACAGAGCTTCGCTCTTGTTGCCCAGGCTGGAATGCAATGCCACAATCTCGGCTCACTGCAACCTCTACCTCCCGGCTGCAAGCAATTCTCCTGCCTCAGCCTCTCAAGTAGCTGGGATTACAGGCATATGCCACCACGCCTGGCTACTTTTCTATTTTTACTAGGGATGGGGTTTCTGCATGTTGGTCAGGCTAGTCTTGAACTTCCAACCTCAGGTGATCCACCCACCTCGGCCTCCCATCCAACCTATATTTTAATGGAGAAATGTTCCGGTATATATTTTTATGGTTTCCACAGTGCTGAAATTACACAAATGTGTTGTCATCAAATTTTGGAATACTATCAGAAAATCACATTAATAGATAAAGAGGGGAAAACATTTGGTTTTCATGAATGTGTGGTAAAAGAGAGCAACTCATGTACACACTTGTCAGTTCTGTCAGAATGTAACCCCGCAGGGTAGGAAGCACCCATCTTCTGTGAGAACTTCCCACAAAGAGAATTATTAGTGTGAAATGAGTGCTCAGTTCAGAAATAAATAGCATTCTTCAAATGTCAGAGGTATCCCTGTGGAATAACTCAGGTCCCCAACAAGACTATTAAGCTGATGTTATTAACCCTAGCCATGAAGAAAGGAGTTCATCTGTGCTGACAGTGATTGGGAGTGGAAACAAAAAGGCTGAGAATGTTGTCATTATCCAACAGTTTCCTGGTTTAATCTTCTAAGAATGAACAGAAGTTTAGAATTCAGAGCCATGGGACTCTCTTCACCCAAGGCTGCAGAACAAAAAGAAGAGCAAAAAGCAGTGTTAAAAGAATTATCTGTAGTCAGAGGAATAAATACGTTGACAGTTACAGATGATGAAAAGAAGTCATGTCTTCTAAATAAAAATGATTCACACTATCAAACATCACTCTGGCCCAATCTCCTAGGTTACATAACAATAAAAGTTATAAGTACTCAGCAATATTTTGCCTTCCAGGTCTTCATGGTGCATCTTAAAACAGTTCCAAAGTTACCCCAGCAAGAGAACTGCGTGAAGGCACACTCCTAGTGCTGGAGATCACCATGAATATGTGCTTTCTTCAAAATCATACCTGGTTTGGGTTTTATTTTCCTTCTTTAAAAAAGCATGCAAATTTTACATTCTACTCTATAAAAGATCTGTTTTGATTTCTGCCTGGGATGGGGGTCAGAAGGTAATTTAAAACATTATTTTTCTCAGGCAAGACTGTCACTACTAAAAGAAGGGCCAAGTCTATCCAGTAGCCTTTCACATTTACCCACAATCATCTAGAATGGATGCAGAAAATTCTGAGTTTGAAAGTAAGGCTTTTAAAAACCATAGGAAACCAAATCACCTAGAATGGATACAGAAAACTCTGAGTTTGAAAGCAAGGCTTTTAAAAACCGTAGGAAACCACAATGTGATGTTCAACATTCGATTCTCTTTGTCTGCAGAGCAGCAGCTCTGAACTCTAGCTACACATAACAATCACTTGGAAGGCTTTTTATGAATACCAATGCCTAATCTCCACCCCAGATCAACAGGATCAGAATCTCTCTGCAGAGGAAGGAAACATTCTGTTTTGTTGTTGCTACTTTTAGCTCCACTGGGTCACTTTAAAGGACAGAGCTGAGACTCACTTGCTCAGAGATCTGTAAGAAATACTACAATTCCAGAGTGATCCAAAAGTGGTGCAGGAACACCAGAGTCTACCCTGGGGACAATCACCTTGTCCCTTCCTAAACCAAACTCTCTTGAAGACACTGACCCACAGACCGTAAGGTCTCTCTCTTTCTTTCTCTCTCTCTTTCTCTCCCTCTCTCTCTCTCTCCTTCTCCCTCTCCCTCCTTCTCCCTCTCCCTATCTCTCTCTCTCTCTCGCTCTCTCTCTCTCTCTCTCTCTCTCTCACACACACACACACACACACACCCCTTCTTCTGTTTAAAAAAAAAAAAAAAAGCTACCTAAAACAAAGTGTACATGAGATCCAGTCTCAAACGTAATACAAAAAATGTTCTGGTTTCAGTGAAAATAATCACACCAAGAACCACAAAGTTCCAACTGAAAGAGAAAAGACAATCAATAGATTCCAACACCAAGATGGCAGAGATGTTAGAATTATCTGATAAAAATTTTAATGCAGTCATGATAAAAACTAATAAAACAAAAATTCTTTAATGAGCAGTTATAAACATGCTAAATGAACTATGAGAAATGCCACCATGCTCCTCAGGCCCTTGAGGTAGGTTCACTGCTGCCCCAGCCAGGACTGTGCAGGTCTGGGCTGGTGAAGGTTGGCAAGTTTGTTTTGGTGGAGGAAACTCATGGGCCCTAATTACGCTGTACAGTGCAATGATGATGATCTCCTGGTACCTATTCACAGTAATTTGTCTTTGGTTTGATGGATCTAAACTGACATCATGAATTAGACTAGGCATGAGTCAAAGACATGAATCCTTAGAGGGGAGCAACATCCCTGGGGAATGAATGACTGACAATGTCTGTGCCTCCCAGGGGTTAGGTTATAAAAAAGGGGAAAGATAACTGTCCCCAGGGGTTGGCTTTGATAATATCAAAAGCATAAATATAAAAAAAACTGACATACTGGATTTCATCAAATTTAGTAATTGCTGCTAGGCAAAAACCCCAGGAAGAGGATTAAAAAGACAAACTACTCAGACAAAGTTTGCAAGCTACATATCCCAAACAGAGGACTAGTATCTAGAATATGCAAAGAACTCACAAAACTCAACAGTAGAAAAATAATCCATTCAGAACATCAGCAAAAAACATAAGAAGACATAAGATACTTCACCAAAGAGGATACAGATGGCAAATACACACATAAAAAGATGTTCCACATAATTAGCCATTAGGGAAATGCAAATTAAAACCATAATGAAATATCACTACATATCTAACAGGATGGCTTTTTTTTTTAAATAGTGACACCACCAAATTCTGCCAAGGATGCAAAGAAATTGGGTAACTCATACATTGCTGGTAGAACTGTAAAATGGTATTGCCACTTTGGGAAATAGTTCGGCAGTTTTTAAAAAAATTAAACACACAACTGCTTTTGGTCTCTTTGGCATTTGGCTTGGAGAAATGAAATTTTATATTTAAACATAAAACCTGTACATGAGTGATCACAGCAGCTTTATTCATGAAGTCAATATGATAAAGAACCCACACATCCTTCAGCAAGTGAATGGTTAAGTGTTAGTACATCCATAATACAGAACATTACTCATCAATAAAAAAGGAACAAACTATTGACACATGCAAAACCCTGCAACTATGCTAAATTAAAACAACCAAAAAGTATGATCCCATTGATATGACATTCTTGAAATAAAATTATAGAACTAGAGAACAGATTCTTGGTTGCCAGAGGAGAAAGAGGTTTAAGAGGTGAAAATTTAAGAGGTAAAAAAGGCAAGGAAGAAAGTATGTCTATAAAAGGGCAACATGTGGCTGGGTGTGGTGGCTCATTCCTCTAATCTCAGCACTTTGGGAGGCTGAAGCAGGAGGATCACTTGAACCCAGGAGTTCAAGACCAACCTAGGCAACATAGGGAGATCTCATCTCCAGAAACATAAAAAAATTAGCCAGGCACTGTGTTGCACACCTGTGGTCCCAGCTACTCAAGAGACTGAGGTGAGAAGATCACTCAAGCCCTGGTGGTCAAGGCTGCAATGAGCCATGATCATGCCACTATACTGAGCCTGGGTGACAGAACAAGATACTGTTTTTTTGTGTGTGTGGTTTTTGTTTAAAGGCAATATGCAGAATCTTTGAGATAATGGAAATGCTCTGTACCTTGACTATATCAATATCAATATCAATATCCTACTTGGGATACTAAATATAGTTTTGCAAGAAGTTACCATTGAGGGGAACTGGGCACAGGGACACAGGATCTCTCTGTACTGTCTTAAAACTGCATGTGAATTATCTCAAAATAAAAAGTTTAATTTAAAAGAAATGAAAGGTTATTATTGGCCCACTAAACCCTGACTGCAGCAAATAGCAAGTACTTTGAAATGACCTTTATGTGTGCTCCAGATTTTCATTTACTGGCCATTTTCAGGTCAACCATTTCATCCATAATTCATGAATCCCAGCAATCCAACTAATTTTACTCAATAAAAAGGCGGCATCCTGTAGTTGTTCCAAGACCAATTATTTCCATGGTGACCCTCAACATAATATTAGCCATCAAACCTAGAAAATATCACAGCCTGCAGTGGACCACTCTCTCTGCTGCTACTCTCTTGTTCTCTTGTACCTCTTTAGAGAAAGGTGCTAAGATAACTAAAACCCCACTCTGCTCAGTACTACTACCTTTGCAGAGCTGCCTTCCAGAAACTAACACCTTCACACAAATTAGAAAGAAAAAAAAAGAAAAATCACACTGCTAACCCCCGCATCTTTCACATTACAACAAACCCAGCTCTCCAGGGGAACAAAAAAGGATACAACTCTATAGCACATCTAGGACAAGAAGAACCCACCTGTGACTTAATTCATAGTTGGAAGACTCAATGCACAAACACCAGGTCCAAAAACAAACAAGATGCAACCTTCGTTTTCTACCTACAAGTACAGCCCTTAAAACAGATATAAGGATTTATGTTTCCATCTTCAGGGAGAAATGTATTTCAACATAAAAAGGTGAAAATCTATCCTAAATTGAAAGCTCTCCAGAGAGGGAAAATTCACAATCTATCCTGATACTCCTGGTATTTCCCGACCTCTGTCAGGCCACACTACCATCTGCATCCCATCTTGGTAAAACTTAAGTCTGTTCCTCTCATGATTGTAGGAAATGGTCTATACAGCTTGAAAATTTTTGTTACTCCTAAGAATGCAGGTTGCCCCGATCAGAGAGTAGTTTTCTAGCCTTGTTGTCTACTCTTTAATTTATAAATCTTTTATATCCATCAGAATTCAGGAGTTCCATAGCTGATATAATCTTAAAAAGCAAAAAATCCAGGATAATCAGGATATACATTATATTTTAACAATACAGATTAACAGCCATAAGAAATCTAGAGAGTTTCCCAGATAGTGTTTCCTAAATTAACAACAAAATTTGTAACGCAGAGAAGGCACATCACACAATCATTTAACTCATGCAAATTAAGGGAGATCCACTGAGGTATATGGCTGTGAAGAAAACAGGGAAACTCCAGAAGTCATCCCTGTTCCCTCACTTTCAGTTCCCTGACGCTCCCTCAATTTCAGTTCCCTGACACTTTTCTTAGACACACTTAGAATTACTGAGTCTTCTAGTCGTTCAAGTATATTTTTTGTGCATATCCTCTAAAACAAAACTACCTTACTAAATGCTCAACATATAGTCATGATTCCAGGAAAGAGGAAACAAGGGCTGTTTGAATGGCTCGTAGGGTGGCCTCCATGGTGGAACCTTTCTAAAGGGCTTAAATCTAGTTCTAACCCACATTATTTTTTGCATCAAAGGCTGAATTTGGTAGCCATTCCACTACGGTATTCTCCAGTAGTCCACATCTGCTCTCTTGTGAATTAGGTATAGGCAGGTGTGTATGACCACGCAGGGGTGTACAGAGCTGCACATACATGAACACCTTTACAAAGGTGGTGGAGCACGCTGGGCTAAGACCAAATCAGTGCATTCTCTTGGTGGATACTCATTCCAAGAGGCAAGTGCCCTGGGGAAGTCAAGCCAGCCCACCAGCTTTCAGTGGGCATCAATAGAGGCAGAAGAGTGTGTACATGACCCCCAAACATTTATAACTTTAGCTTAAAATTAATAACTACAAGCATTTTAAATACTTCCTGTGACTAAACCTGTAAAACAATTAGTAGTCCCCCAAATTTTCCCCACATAGGCTAAACATCTAAAATCCCTTCATTGAAAAATAAGGTCTTGTATCCCACAACAAAGCCTGAGCGTAACATCAAAATACTTTTGAAAATAAGAGTAAAGCTCTAAAAGCATCCTTCCTATGGGCAAATTCTGATGAAACAAAAGATAAGGAACACAAAAGCCGGTCTGAATATTGAGGAAATGACAGAGAAAAGGAGAAAAGTTATTAGCAGGAGACCGAGTCTGTGACAGCACTCTGATCATCCTGGAGTTTGGCCATAAGGGAGAAAACACTAAAATGGATACATGCCTAATCCCTCCTGCTTTCTCATCTGCAAAAGGAAGGTGAGAGCTCACCAATAGCAAACTGCATAAAAAGACGAGCAACTCTTAACATGAAACCTCAGCCATTCTGAGAAGTCCTGGCCAGCATCTACCAAACTCAGACTTTGATCTAAGCCTTACCCAAAGGCACAACACATTCCCCAGCAGTAACAGAGAGTTGTCAAGACAACTGTTTAATGGAACATGTCCAAATGTAGAATCAAACACTTTTTGCCAAAATATGAGTAGTTACATGTAATTCTATAAGACATAAGAAAGGCAATTTGAGCTGCCTTTTGCTCAAAGCACTGACCTACTCAAATTTAAGAAGACACTTTTAAGGAAATTAAAAGCCATACAATTTCTCTATTTTATTATCTGAGGTAGGAACTCAAAACTTAAGAGTCAAAATACAATCTACTTGTCCAAGCAGATTAATCATTGTTACCCAAAGGAGAAGTGTTAGGTAATCATATGTCTCCACGCTCTTAGAGAGCTTAGGCCTAGTCCCAGAGAACAGCTGCATGAGTGAGGGACAACACAGAAGCAGTCAGAGGGTATGACACCAAATTAAGAAACTCATGCTACCAAATCCTGAGAAAAATTAGTCAGATTTAGAAGGAACTGAAAACAAGGATTAGTGAGAAAAGCACACAAAGGTATCAACCTGTTTATAAATAACACTCCCTCTCCCCAATTTGTTCAATAAAATTATTTTATTAAAATGTTTTTCATTGAAACAAAATGGTACTTAGTTGTCTTAACTTCATATATTCTGCATTATGTTATATAGTCTACAAAATGTTAAAGTAACTCTAAAGACAGATAGAAATTGACCACGGATGCTATGTTTTCTCATCCATAATGCCACTGCTTAAAAATCCTTCAATCAATAGATAAATTGTGGGAAAACACTTGAGTATAGCAGTTATGGGGGAAGATTTAGTTCTTCAAGTCCCTGAAGAGTAACTTCAAAAACAGAAAAACTAAGTTTTTAATGTACACTCTTCCAAGCTTTGAAGAACACTGACTCTGATTACATAATCTATTAAAAGCACAGGGGAAAACATGAAATGTCCCCAATTATATGATGCTGGTGTAACTTCAGTACCAAAAAGTAAGAGAAACCCACCCTCTACACGTAACACACACATACACACACACACACACACACACACACACACACACACACACACGGCTCTAATTCAACCAAAGGGAAAGGAGAGAAGCACATATTTCAGTCACCCAGAGGACAATGATATTTAGAAAAACTCTCCCGGACCATTCTTACACTCCCCCTTGGTTGTAGGCCAGTATATATCAACAATCCTTCACAAATCCCTTATCCAAAACTCCTGGGGCCGGATGTGTTTCAAGATTCAAACATTTTTAATTTCACAAAGGCACCTTTTGGGGATATCCAGTATATTTCCCATGCCATCAGAAAGTCTGAGGCAGCTATGATATTCTGCTGTAAAAATGCATGAATATTTACAGTAAATGTGATCAAGACTATAAAACTGCTTCACAACAGAGCCAGGTAGTTTCCTCAGATATACTTAAGTCTGGTCAGGTTTTTGAATCAAATGACATATTTAAAAATTCAAATCAGAGCTTTTGGATTGCAGAATTGTAAGGAATTATTAACCTATTACAGACCACTTTGTAATTGCTTATAATTCGTTGACTGCCTACTATAAGATTACATGTTTGGTACACATTATCTTCAACTCTTTCTACCACTCTCTGAAGTTTTATAAATGAGGTTCAGAAAGGTTAAAGTGACTCACCTAAAGCCAGTTACTGAAAGCACCAGAATTTGAACCAAAATACATTTATATTCCATCCAGCGTGCAATTCTAACAGTTAGGTTCTTGATTGCAAGCTACAGAAAGCATATCTAGCAAACCTAAGCAAAGAAACAATTTTCTGGAAGTATACTGATATCTCACAAAATGTATGGGAAATCTAGAAAACCAAGTTCACAAAGTGAGCCAAATTCAAACAAGGTTGAGTTGCAGAAGCAATGACAAAGGTCAAGTCCTAAAGTTGGGATGCTGCCTTGACACTGCAAAGGCAGGACACAAATCACCACTGCTGCTGGCCTCTCACAACCAGACATAGCTGAGAAAATTTTCTGAACTCTCCCCTGTCTTCTTAAGAATCGAAGTCCCACAGGTTTCCATAACGTGAAAAGGGCAGCATGTTCCACCAATTCCACACTGAGGAGGGGGCTCCTCCCAAAGTGAAGGACAATCAGAAGACTGGGTAACCTCCACCTTTCAGGTGATGAATATCTCTGCAGTTACTCTAATTCTAAAAAATGTCTGCAAACCAGAGTCAATGGCATATAGTCAAATTTTTATTAAAAACTCAATTAGCACTTTTAAAAGGTATGTGACATAACTTAACATCCTTTCTGGCTTTTAAAATTCTTGATAAATTAGGAAGAAAAAGGTCTTTCCTTAACCCTATTTTTTTTTAATGACAATCTAACCATATTTTGAAGAGCAGTATCTCCATTAGTCACCACCATTTCTTCACATTATTCAATGGTTCTAACCTAAGTTCAGGCTCAAGAAAAAAAAGTTCTAATCAATAATGGTTAGAAAAGGAAGGAAGCAACTTTCAGAAACTAGGAGCACACCCGCTCTTATTTGGCAGATGATATGACTATACCTGCAACGAGGACAAAGACTGCAACCCTGAGTGCAAGTTCACATCCATCCTTGGGAATGGCCCAAGGTAAATCCCACATGTGTGAGTCAAGCACTTGGCTATTCTTGGAGAAATTCTGACCCAGTAGAAAAATTCAAACGTTACCATTCAGACTGTGGTGTTAACTGTTTCATTAGCAAAGCAAGAATATCTCTTCCAGGATAATTATGACATCTTCTGAATGTTTTGGTCTTTGAAGGATACAGCAAAAAGACGGGAGGGGGGATTGTCACTTGATGTGACAGGGTGGGGTGAACAGTCCCAGTAACAAGGCAGAAAAAGGGGAAGTAGCCAGCAGCTAAAAGATACAGTATATAGGAAGTAGGTGTGTCTTATACCCAGTTGTGGAATTTTCCTTCGTGGCTTCTAACTCTTCCCACATTCCTAGTTTCTCTCCAACTTACTAAGCAATCATTGCATCTATTATTTGTTATGTTATCCTCAAACCTGAGAAATAAATCTGGTTACATTTAACCCAGACTTGCATTGGAAGTAACCGAGTAGAAAAGGAAAAATGCTTTGGAGCAAAGAAGTTGTAAGAAGCCAGCAGTGACCCTTTGAGAAGCTGCAAGGAAAATCCGAGGCAAGAGGTAATAAATGCCAATCAAGATAAGTCAACACTCTCCCCAGAGGATCCTCAGAAATAAATATGTGTGAAAGGTTAGATGAACACTCTCCAGTCATACAGGAGGTGCATTCCATTTCATGTAACTTAGGCATTTAAAGAAACGATGGCTCCCAAAGGCTGGGAAACGTGGAATAGTCAAGAAATCTCAAAGGCGTTAACTAAAGACTAAGTGAAGTCAATAATGAAGTTTAGCAAAATAGAGAAATACAAGATAAACTATTTTCTTTAGCTTTCTTATAATCCAGCAATAATCTGCTTTTTTAAAAGAATGAAATAAAAACAGCATTTAAAATGTAACCCAAGAAATGTGACATTACAGAATAACCTTAAAGACATAAGATTTAAATGACAAAAGACTGTAAAAGTGTACTAAAAGAAAAATTTGAATAAATGGAGAGGCAGAACATGTTGTTGGATGCAAAAGCTAAATCTGGAGTTCTTTCAGAATGAAATGACAGGTTTAACACAATCAGATTGAAATCCCATTGGCAATTTTTATAATGGCAAAAATTAAGGCTTAAAGAAAAAAGACATAAGGGAACTACTAATAAATTAAAGAGCAATTCAAAGAAGTGATGAGGATGGGTGCTGGCCAAATCAAAGAATAAAATATTTCATAAATGAATTGTATGTATTCAGACAACTTCTGGTTAACAGGCCAATCAATAAAGTGGGAGTGGGGGAGAAGCTGAAATAAATCCTATGTATAAGACCTTAAAATTTAAACAAATGAATGGTAAACAAAAAAACAGTCAACAAATTATATTGGGACAAAAATTTATCTACCAATAAATAAACAATTTCTATCGATATATACCAAGATAAATCCTAGACAGATTACAAGTGTAAAAAAAAAAAAAAAGATAGCCACAAAAATAAAGTACTGATACTTATTAAAAACCCTGAAAATATTACGCCAAGTAAAAGAGCTCAATCACAAAAGACAACATATTACATGATTTTGTTTATATGAAGTGCCCAGAATAGGCAAACCTAGAGAGACAGGAAGCAGGTAAAGAGTTGCTGGCGTGGAGGAAGGACAGGGGTGACAGCTAAAGGATACAGGGTTTCTTTTTAAGATAAAACTGAAGTTATAAATTGACTGTGGTGATGGCTGCTCAAGTCTATGAATATACAAAAGAATACTAAACTGTACACCTTCAGTGGGTAGACTGAATAAGTAAACTATATCACGATAAAACTTAACAAAAAATGATAATATGGATGACTATTCTGAATAGGGAAGGATTTTAACTTTAAAACATTAAGAATCCATTAAAAATCACAGATTTAATTATATTAAAATTACAATTACTTTGACCTGAGTTTAAAGGCAAAAAATATATAATGTTTGCAATTAAGGCAGACCAAAGGCTAACTTTGCTATTATTTTTTTAAATGCAAAGATGATTCTGTTGTGACCAATCATCAGTAAAATCTCCACTCAAAGAGACTGAAAACCTTCTGTTGCAGCCAAACACATATTTTTTCCTTTTCATGGAAGCAGATGGGAGCAGAAGGTAGGTACTACCTGGGAAGATACTAGACATGGGCATATCCAAACTAAAGAAGATGAGTGCCTATCAAAATCCTGCTTGAAGTTTCTTTTGAAAAGAAAGAGAAGGAAAGAAGAAAAGAAAAGGAAAGAAAAGAAAAATAGAGAAGGAGAGAAAGAAAGAGGGTCACATGTTGCTCATGCCTGTAATCCCAGCACTTTGGGAGGCCGAGGCAGGCAGATCATCTGAGGTAGTTGTTTGAGGCCAGACTGGGCAACATGGTGAAACCCTGTCTCTACTAAAAATACAAAAATGAGCTGGCCATGGTGGCATGTGCCTATAATCCCAGATACTCAGGAGGCTAAGGCAGGAGAATTGCATAAACCCGGAAGGCGAGGTTGCAGTGAGCCAAGATCACACCACTGCATTCCAGCCTGGGTAACACAATGAGACTCTGTCTCCGAAAA
>NW_016107361.1:1329188-1344057 GCF_001604975.1 Cebus imitator | reverse complement strand
AAGGTAGATCATAATGGAATTTTGCCTCTGTTTTGGAGACATATTTTTTTTTTTTTTTTTAGGTCTCAATATCTGCTGGGAAAGATAATACAAAGAGAGCTGAGCAACCCTATCCTTTGGCTAGGGTTGCCAGTTCTGATCACCATATGAGCAATTCAGGCTCCAAGGCCCACAACCCCTTCAGGTAGAGCTGGAAGTAACACAGGTCATCCTTGGATATGGTTTCAGCTTTATCTTTTATAAGGAGCAGGTGAAGCCCTTGCCAATAGAAGCCTCCTGCCACCAGAGCTTGCTATATATTCCCTCCTCAGCCCACAGCCTCGAAATGTGACCCCCATCCTGACCAAAAGGACCAGAGGGAAAGTAAGTCCAATGGGGAAGCGGTGCTTCCAGGAAAAATGCTCCCCTCTGATAAAAAAGAGACATAGCTGTATCAGTCGGGGCCCTGGAAAGAAACACATAGATTCAACTTGGGAAATTTGGAGAAAGTCCAATAAACGGTATTTTAAAAGTACAGGCATAGTATGGAAAACCATCACAGAGAGGGCAGAATCCCAGAGGTGCTAACAAGTTTTTAATTAATACTAGGCAACCATTTTTTAAAAGGCCAAGAAAATCACAAAAAAAGCCAATCTAGAGTCATATGTTGTTAAGCCTCTGAACCAACCCTGAACTGCCAGCCTTCATACTAGTTATTTTGAGAGAAAAGTAAATCCCATTACCTAAACTGTTTGTGCCAAAAGCACAATCAATTTAAAAAATCCTTTAACCAGTCTGTCTTGTAATCCACTAAAATTGTCTCCTTATTGAAATCAGAAGAATTTTAGTTCAAGTCAGTGAGAAGAGAAATATCCAAATCTGGAACATCTTAAGAGAGACCCCAATAGAATAAAGGACACAAAACTCAGCAAACCAAAATTGGTCATATTCAACCTCCCCAATATATTTTTTTACATGCAGATTTGGCTCTCTCAAATTTTCAAATACATATCACTAGAGTTAATATAGGTTTCAGTCTCACAAGCTCCTGGTGGGTGTTCAAATTGGTAGGATGTTTCTGGAAGTAATGTGGGCCACATGTATTAAATTATCTGAAACTAGGACATTACTTCTTTCTTCCTCTAAGGTTTACTGTTTCAGAAATAGTTGTGAGCTCACTGTTAGCCAAATAATTGAATTTTTAAATGTGGTTTAATTAGTCCATTCAATTACTCTTATTCCTAGCTACTTTAAGAATTCAACCCTACCTAGCATTTTATCTTTCTAAAGGCATAATGGAATGAAGTGATGCACTGCATCCTTTCAGCCTGTTAGTCATGTCTTTAACAAGCAAAGCTGTTTGCACGAAGACATAACGAAGGCATTATCACCCACTGAGGGACATCATATGCTGAATTCCGAAAATGTACAGTGAAGAAATAAGCAGCCTCTGAAGTGTTAACCTGGTAAACCCAGCCCATAAAATGGCTCAAACCTTACATAAAATACCCTTACAGCAAATTATTCCTGTCTAATGCTAAATCATTTCCAGTGGGACATCAAACCTTCAATAATAAATTTCATTGGCTTAAAAATTAATAATGTTGATTTCCATATATTTTAAAAGGTTTCATATTTATAGTAATTATTTCAAGGATGACAAAAAAAAATTCTAATTTAATCTACATAGCCCAATACTGATTTAAAAGGATGCTCAGGGAATGAGATTTTTCTGGTAACAGAATATTTCAGCTTGTTTTAATTCAATATGCTATTGGATTTAACTGACAGGTAGTTAAAACGGTCCCCAGAGGGCTACTGGTACCAGCGCCATTTCCATCACGGCCAGATCCAGCTTCAGGCAGGATATACGGCAGGTGCATGAACTCCCTGTGTCTGAGAGACCATGTCCAATAGAGCTGCCCTCCCAGCCCCTGCGCAAACCACAATCCCAGCTTCCCATCGATTTCGGTGACTATAAGGTAAAGAACTGCCACTAAAGCATTGCATGAAATTGACTGGTAATGGATTTTCTTACCAGGCAGCGATAATTAAAAGAAATTGTGTTAAATCATTTGCAGATTTTCCTTTGAGCTGCAAAGTAATATTTACAATTATCTCAAGACCTCCAAAGTGCAGACTTGGGAAGTTTCTACATTTTGAAATATATACTATCTGTAAAAGATATGAAACAGATTTGTTGATTGTACATTTTATTAAAATGTATACAATCATATTAAAGAGAAAAACACATTTACGCAGAAGTCATGACATACACTTTCTGTCTTCCTCACTTAAAAAGAAATGTAAAAGTTACCCACCTAGTTTTTAATAACAGTAATAAAAGAAAAAGGAAGTAAAGCATCTCAATCTTCTAGCACTGTAGCAGGACTGACAGAAATTTTAAGGCACCAAACCCCAAAAGTTCCTCTCTAGGGACCATGGATGGCACAGAGGAGACTTACAAATTCAAGTTGTTTCAGCATAAATTCACACATCATTAAATTAATTCAAAACCCAACAAGGCAGCAAACTAACAATTTACCCCTATAGTAACTGGTTATAGCTAGCAATTTTTTGCAAAAATATATCTATCTCCTCCCTTCCCATTATTTAAAAGAGCAAGCAGTTAAGGTCACAGTTTAAAAGTGCCATGAAAAGCTGGTGCCAGCCAAAGTCAGCCTTAAATAACAGAGCTTTAAATGAAGGGCGATGAGGCAGGGGAAGCAGAGAGAAGGAATCTGTAAAGAGATCGGCAGACCTGTTGGGCCTACCCACCTGGCCCAGGTCACTTGGCTGTCAGGCTCCTCCACACATCTGACTCTCCTGATGGAGGCTTTTAACTTTATCCAAACTCACACCCCACACAGAACACCTTGAATTAGAATTTCTAGTTGGTCATTTTCAAAGCTCCCCCAGGTGACTGTAATGCACATTTAGGGGTCAGAACCGCTGAACTGAAGAGAGGGAGAGAGAATGGGAAGGTCAGGATTAGGAACAGACAGACTGTATACAAAAAATCTCAAGTGCCTTGACACAAGACACTGCTCTGTGCCCCATCTTAGCAGCGGATGGCTCTCTCAAAGATCTGGTCCAAGTTTCTCAACCATCCACCTACTCAACTATTACATGCAGGGACAGCTCAAGGGTTTTTTTTCTCCCCACACTCTACCTCTATCGTTATTTGATTTGCAGAACAAACTCTCTTTAATCTTCAAAATGGAAACTTGGTTGGGTAACTGGTCTCTGAGCCAGCAGAGCAGGAGACAGCCTCATCACTGACAAGGGAGTTTCCAAGCCCATTACCACTTTAGAGTAAATTATTGGTTTACAGGCCTCTAAAGCAGTTGTTTCTTAAATTAATTTAATGAGCTGTGAACTTATGCTAAAGTAATTTCTGATCCCAAGAGAAGAACTGTTGGACATGGAAAAAAAATATCTATGGCTTAGCAGAAGATTCGGGGAACAACAATAGGGAAAAAAAAAACATAATCGTTTAAAAAGCAAAGGTCTAATATTTTCAAACAAAAGAAAATTATTTCATTCAAAATTTTTACTCCCCTGGATTAGATCTGTATTGGCATTTTCAAACACTTTTTAAAATATTATGGATTTTATAATCCTGACACGGTACTAATAAGCATTTAATATTGTTAAATAAAAATCGTAAGAGGCCACTGTTTTGGACTAAGTTCCTGCACTAGGCCACAACAGATCAGACTGAAAAATCAAAACGCAGTCATCCATGCTAAAGTTCCAGTCACCAAACCAAACAGAGTTGTTATCTGGCCTTCTGAGAAATCAGGAGAGAGAGAAAACTGCCAATTTCTCAAATAGGCCAATTTCAATCTTCCACTGGCATAATAATAAAGTTCCCTCTGTTTTAATCCTTAACCCAAAGTAACCTGATGTTAACAAGTTATTTTTTTCTATTGTTCTATCTCTCTGTCCCACTTTACAAGGAAAGTAACTTTGAAATGACCAACCTTTTGGTTGTTTCTACCTTCTGTAGCTCTTTTTCCATCTATGAAGCCAGCTTCCTCTGCCCCATTCATTGGAACACTTACTCTATTTATAGAAATATTGCCCAATTCTAGAATTGCAAATAAAGCTAATTGAGACCTTTAAACTAAATTCATCACTTGACAACATAATACAAGTTATCTCACTTGAGCTTCAAAACAATGCTAGAATTAGGAGATGTTACCACCACCTCTTTACAAAAGAGGAGCCTGAAGGAAACTCAGAGGCTATAAAACCAGGGCAGTTTCACATGGTAAGAAGGAATGGCGTAAGGTACAAAGCCAGCTCTACCAATGCCAAACGTCCAAAAGCAAACCTCTAGAAAATAAATTCTGCATGTCTCAATGCTTACAAAACATGAAAAATGTTAGAAACTCATTTCACTCTTTTATACAAAGGCTTTGTCTATATTACAAAGCCTTTGTATAAAAGTTTCTATACAAGCAATTTTCTTCCAGATACATATTCAGTTTCAGAATATATCATACTGAGTTTTCACTTCAGTGTTAAACAAAATCAGACATCTGTCAGACACTGGAGGACACCTATATGGCACTACTGCTGTATAACAAAAGACCCCAAAACTTAATGGCTTAAAACAACAAACACCTATCTCATGCAGCATCCGAGAGTCAAGACTCCAGGAGAATCTACATCAAGCTGAGTATCTCTGGCTTATGGTCTCTTGCAAGGTTACGGTCCGAATATCAGCCAGGGCTGCAGTCCACTAATGGCGTGACTGGTGCTAAAGGGTCAAATTTCAAAGTGGTCCAGTCACGTACCTATTGGTAAGACCTCTCTGTTCCTCACCACAGAGGCCTCATGACAGGTCAGCTGGCTTTCCAGAAAGCAAGGTGAGTAGGGGGCGGGGGTGGGCAGGCCACAGCACCTTGTATAATATAGTTTCCAAAGCAGTAAGTCCAGCCCATACTCAAGGGCAGGTGAATTAGTTATCAGCTTTTGAAAGAAGTATCAAGAAATGCATAGGCATATTTTTAAGCTGCGATGACCAACATGGTGCAAGTAATATGATGAATTTTTCTTTTCTTTGTAAAAAATATTATTTTATTTTAGATTCAGTAGGTACATGTGCATGTTTGTTTCATGGGTATATTGCATACTCATGGGAACTGGGCTTCCTATGTGCCCATTACCCAAATAGTGAATATTATACCCAATAGGTAATTTTTCAGGCCTCATCCCCTTTCTACGCTTCCCTCTTTTGGAGTCCCCAGTGTCTATTATTTCCATCTTTATGACTATATGTACCCACTGTTTAGCTCCCACTTATAGGTGAGAGTATGCAGTATTTGGTTCTCTGCTTCTGAGTTAGTTCACTTAAAATAATGAGCTCCAGCTGATTTTTCATATGAACTCCCAAGGAAACAACTTTGAGAGTTTCTCTGAAAAGTAAAAAATACTTATAAAGAATTCATAGACTTGATCTAAGAACAGAAACAATGATTTTTACCAAAGCAAAATAGCCCTCTTATTACATATGAATTATATGTCTTAAAAATGTACACAGTATCTAATGAGCACCAAACTGTGACTGCTGTGTTTGATGCTGCTCAGAATATCAAGTGCATGTAAAGTGAGTAGCAGATGCAACATGAATATAAATTTAGAGAAGAGACCACTACCATAAAGTAGTTTAAAACACTAAAAAAAGGAATTTACAAAAAATGCACATAACCCATAAACATGAAAAAAAAAATACTCAACAGTAATCAAAAAATATAAATAAAACTTTACATTTCCCTTGTCAAATTGACCAGGATATTTTATATGCTAATATTCTATGCTCATGGAAATCTGGGATTATAAAATAATACAGCAACTAGAGTACATTCTCAGTTAATCTTCATTAAGGCCCTATAAGGAAGGTATGATTATTATTCCCCATTTTTTATACGAAAAGTGAAGGGAGTCAGGGACTAAATAAATCCTCAATCACATGGCTAGTACGTGGCAGGTCAAGGATTTGACTGCAACTTTCCTAGCTCAAAAAACTAACCATTAACCATTTTTCTATAGTGCAGCCTGCCTAGAAAACATCTGGCCCTACATATCAAGAGCCTTAAAAATTTCCATGCACTTAGACCCAGAAATCTCCCTTCTAGGGTACTCAGGTTGAGATAATCGTAAGCTAAGCCACTAAGCTAAAAAATGCACACAACATGTTCATACAATGATGCATAAAACAAACTGGCCAAAGCACAGCATGTAGACAGGACCAGGATCACACAGCTTTGGAGATGGAAGGTAGCCTTAGAAATTACTTAGTCCAACCCATTCACTGTATAAGAATAATCATTCAATATAAAAAAAATTTTTTTCCAATGTTGGAAAACACAAGAATTTTTTCTTTTTTTAGGATTCTCGTTTCGTTTCCCTAGGCCTACCAAATCTCTATCCTCAGCAGTTAGTAAGAGTGAAGGGCTATCAGCCTCCACAATAAACAGCCCATAATAAATGCTTCTTTAGAACATGGTTTTTCTTTTTTGTTTTTGAGAGTATCGCTCCATCACCCAGGCTGCAGTGCAGTGGCATGATCTCGGCTCACTGCGACCTCTGCCTCCCAGGTTCAAGCAATTCTCATGCCTCAGCCTTCTGAGGATCTGGGACTACAAGCATGCACAACCACACCTGGCTAATTTTTTGTATTTTTAGTAGAGACAAGGTTTTGTCATGTGGCCCAGGTCTCAAACTCCTGAGCTCAAGTTATCTACCTGCATAGGCCTCCCTAAATGCTGGGATTACAGGCATGAGCCACCATGCCCAGTCTAGATCATTGGTTTTCTTTCTTTCACCTGAGGTCCTCCCAGCCTGTCTTTGCTATAGACTCAGGTATCAGATCAACTAACCCCTTTGAATATTAACAAAATAAGGTTGCCAATCTTACTTGAGTTCATAGGCCCTGTGTGAAATGTATACGGATATGTCACTTGAAAGGTGACACGTCCAGGGCCTTAGCAACCTTTCCTTCACTGCCAGGATGTTTTCTGAAAGAAGCTAATGGGAGTCTATCCTTTAAAAAAAAAAAATGACAGTAATATCTTAATTAGAACCAGAGAAATGAGAGGTTAGCCCCATGTTAAAAGAGGTATTCACCCAATAAATGTACACTGTAAGGCTAACGTGCAGAGCAGTGAATCCATCACTCTCGCCAAAATCAAACCATCTAAAACCACCCAGTTTCCACCAATATTCCTCTCAATACACCCTCCCCCTCACTATGATCATCACATATCACCGGGTCTTTCCTTTCTCCTCCTGACTACGCCCCAGCCACACTGGGTTCTTTCTGCTTCTGCTTCAGGGCCTTTGCACAGGTTGCTCCCTCTGCCTTGAACTGTCAGCCCCATTCAGCCCAAACATCACATTCTCAGGAAAGCTCCCCTCCCATTCTATCAGATTCCCCTGTTGTATACTCTCATGTCACCACAACCATTTCCTCCCAAACCTGTGTAATCATGACATCCAGGTTCGCCACTAAGTTGTAAGCTTCACACTGGGAGGCAGTGTGTCTGTCAGGTGGCTTCATGGCTACATCCAGGGCCCAGCCCAGTGTCTGGCACCTAGAAGGTTCTTAAAACGTATCTGTTTAAAGAACGGACTATCCAAAACATCCTCACTATCTTTTTTTCTCTATTCCACTTTCACTGCTTAATTCCAGCTCTCATCACCACTCACTAACACTTTCTCAGACTCCAGGTTCTCCAAAGCTCTAATCCAGACTGCAGGTGGTAACTGCCAGTATAATTTCCTTAAATAGCACCAGGGTTCTCCGGTGCTTTGACCTATCACACACCTGGGTCTTAAATTCCCTTAATGGCTTTAGGTCCTTCATCTACCTAGTAACACCAACTGTATGCAAGTGGATATTACTCTTTGCCTCTGGGCTCAGACAGCAGCTCACTGACCCAGGAGCTCAAGTGGGCATCCCTTCACCCCCTCTGACTAATCCTTCAAAGTCAAATTCCAGACACTTCTCCATGAGTCCCTCATGTCTCCCACTGGTTCAATATCACACTACCAGTTCTAGATTGCATTTATGTGTTAGGCTGTTCTTGCATTGCTATAACAAGCAATGTGGAAAGGATTCCCTATTTAATAAATAGTGTTGGGAAAACTGGCTATTCATATGCAGAAAGCTGAAACTGATCCCTTCCTTACACCTTCTGCAAAAATCAACTCAAGATGGATTAAAGACTTAAACATAAGACCTAAAACTATAAAAACTCTAGAAGAAAACCTAGGCAATACCATTCAGGACATAAACATAGGCAAAGACTTCATTACTCAAACACCAAAAGCAATTGCCACAAAAGCCAAAATTGACAAACGGGATCTAATTTAACTAAAGAGCTTCTACACAGCAAAAGAAATTATCATTGGCATGAACAGGCAACCTACAGAATGGGAGAAAATTTTTGCAATCTACCCATCTAACAAAGGACTAATATCCAGAATCTACAAATAAATTTACAAGAAAAAAACAAACCACCCCATCACAAAGTTGAAGGATATGAACAGACACTTCTCCAAAGAAGACACTTATGCAGCCAACAGATATATGAAAAAATGCTCATCATCACTGGTCATCAGAGAAATGCAAATCAAAACCACAATGAGAAGCTATCTCATGCCAGTTAGAATGTGTTGATTAAAAAGTCAGGAGACAACAGATGCTGGAGAGGATGTGGAGAACACTTTTAGACTGCTGGTTGGAGTGTAAATTAGTTCAACAATTGTGGAAGACAGTGTGGAGATTCCTCTAGGATCTAGAAACAGAAATACCATTTGACCCAGCAATCCCATTACTGGGTATATACCCAAAAGATTATAAATCACTCTACTATAAAGACACATGCATACGTATGTTTAATGTGGTACTGTTCACAATAGCAAAGACTTGGAACCAGCCCAAATGCCCATCAATGACAGACTGTACAAAGAAAGCACATGTATACCATGGAATACTATGCAGCCATAAAAAAGGATGAGTTCATGTCCTTTGCAGGGACATGGATGAAGCTGGAAACCATCATTCTCAGCAAACTAACACAAGAACAGAAAACCAAACACTGCATGTTCTCACTTATAGGTGGGAGTTGAAAAATGAGAACTCATGGACACAGTGAGGGGAACATCACACACTAGGGCTGGCCAGGGGGTGGGGTATGGGGGGAGGGATACCATTAGGAGAAATACCTAATGTAGATGACGGCTGGAAGGGTGCAGGAAACCACCATGGCACATTTATACCTGTGTAACAAACCTGCATGTTATGCACATGTACCCTAGCACATAAAATATAATTAAAAAAATATCTAAGACTGGGTGTGTTGGTCTGTTTTCACACTGCTATAAAGAACTACCTGAGACTGGGTAATTTATGAAAGAAAGAGGCTTACTTAACTCATAGTTCCTTGAATTGTAATCTCCATGTGTTGTGGTAGGGACCTTGTAGGAGGTGATTGGATCATGAGGGTGGTTTTCCCATGCTGTTCTCTTGATAGTGAGTGAGTTCTCATGAGATCTGATGATTTAAAAGTGTTTGGCAGTTCTCTCCAAAGAAAGTTTGGCTGGGGAGGCCTCAGCAAACTTACAATCATGGCTGAAAGGGAAGCAGGCACCTTCTATACAAGGAGAACGTGAGAGGGATGGAGAGAACGGTCAAACACTTAAATCATCAGATCTCATGAGAACTCACTATCAAGAGAACAGCACGGGAAAACCACCCTCATGATCCAGTCACCTCCTACAAGGTCCCTACCACAACACATGGAGATTACAATTCAAGGTGAGATTTGGGTGGGAACACAGAGCCAAACCATTTCACTAGGTCATTTATAAAAAAAGAGGTTTCATTAGCTTATAGTTCTGCGGGCTGTACAAGCATGATGCAGCATCTACTTGGCTTCTGGGGAGGCCTTAGGAAGCTTTCACTCATGGTGGAAGGCAAAGGGGGAGCAGGCAGATCACACAGTAGGAACACGAGCAAGAGAGAAAGAGTAACAGGGGGAGGTGCCACACACTTTTAAATGACCAGATCTTGTGAGAACTCATTCACTAATGCAAAGACAGGACCAAGGCATGAGGGATCCAGCCCCATGACCCACATACCTCCAACCAGACCCCACCTCCAGTATTGGAGATTAAAACTCAACATGAGATTTTAATAATAAATATCCAAACTGTATCAATTTAGTTGCAATTTCATGTATGTTCATTTTGTATCTCCCACAATGGCCTGACTAGTGTCAAGAAAGCAAAAGTATTAACATTTATTTGAACACCACTGGGTGTTTCATATCACATGGAGATAGAAAATATCTGAGTGCGAGCACTGTTAAAACTTCCATGAAATTGACTGGCTCCCTTTTCCTCTAGACAACTTTTAACTACATATGGTCTTACTCTATAAAGTAGCACTAATGAAGAAAACAATCATGTCCAAAAAAAATGAAGTCATTAAAAAATTAAAATACTCATGAGTCCAAGAAAGAACAGCTTCGTTCTTTCCTTAACGAACAAGCATCCAAGTTGTTGTAAATAGGAAATTTCACTGATTTTCCTGGCCCCTATCTGTCCCCTATCTATGAGTAGAACTGAAAAAGCCACATTTATCTGTAGTACCTGAGTAATAAAAAGTTAGTAAACCACAGACTCTACGGCCAGGCTTGAAAACTAGCCCATCACCACAGCCACCTTAGACACATACAGCAGACCTTCAGAGCTAGAAAAAAGCTTGGCCATCTGTTCTAATCATCAAGCACTTGCATCAAACATGCATTTAACATATTCACTAGCCAGGATCTAAGGAATTCTGCCTCATCCTTTACTCAGTGAAAGAACTAAAAGTTCCTGCATAAGAAGAAACTAATTCTCAATGTTCTTTGAGTTTTAAAGAATTTTTTAAAATGTTTCCCCCATGTGAACTGATACACCAAAAATATCAGAATCATGATAGTAAATATGTATGTGGATTGCATATGCTCTATTCTCCATCCAAATGTCTTAATTTAAGTAGTAGTATAAAATCTATTGGTAAGTATTATAAAAAATTAGATATTTCCAAGTAATTGTGTCTTTATTGGCTGGCTCTCACCCTTTTCCCATCTACAATAGAAATTGAACACAATCTAACCCAAGAAATGCAGAATTGACCCAACTAGTGTCAATGACTCCTCCATGGAGAAGAGATTAGCTAAAATGAGAGCCAAACAATGACGGGTGCATGCAGTTAAGACCTCAAGACACACCAATCACCCCAAGCAATTTTTACTGATCATTTTTGGTTGAGCATGCTTAGAAAACTAGCCACTTGGCATGCCTAATAAGCCATGAATTCCACTCAGAGCAACAAAATGTATTAAACACAGGGGAAAATGGTGCACTTTTTATCACTTTTTAACCCCAATCTTAGGCAGAAAGCAATAAATTAGCCACTTGCAGATGAAGGTAAAAACACATACCACTGATGTACTTTGGATCTGTGTCCCTGTCCAACTCTCACCTCCAATTGTAATCCCCAGGGTTGGAGGAGGGGCGTGGTGGGAGGTGACTGGATCCTGGGGACAAATTTCTCTCTTGCCATTCTCATGATAGTGAGTTCTGCCTGGTTGTTTAAAAGTGTGTAGCACCTCCCCTTCACTCTTTTCTTCCTGCTCTAGCCACATAGGATGTACCCGCTTCCCCTTCACCTTCCGCCAGGATTTTAAGTTTCCTGAGGGTCCCCCCCAGCCATGCTTCCTGTACAGCCTGCAGAACTGTGAGCCAAATAAACCTCTTTTTTGTTTTAATCCAGTCTCAGGAAGTTCTTTATAGCAATACAAGCACAGACTAATACAACTGGTAAAACCAAAACAGAGGAATGCCTGTCTTCTACTTTGCGCTGAAAACCACAGAAGCCTTTGTTAGGAACATGACTTTGGTCAACTCAGCGCTTACTGCAGCAAGTAAAAAAGCATGGGAGTGCTTGCTTCAGCAGCACATAAACTAAAATTGGAATATACAGAGATTAGCATGGCCCTTTAAAAAAAGAAAAAGAAAAAGCATGGGGAAAAGTACATGGAAGGCTTGGCACTATAGACATTTATCACATAAAATCACCACCCCTCCCTAGGGGAGAAAAAAAATCGTTGCCTCCTTTTCAACTTTTCTATGACACCAAATGCGAAACATTTCAAAACATGAATCAGTTTACAGCAAAACTTTAAAAAAAAATCTTTTTAGTAAAGCAAGGCATATCTTCTTGAATACACACCTGTTTTTAGTACCTCAATTTTCATACTTCAAGAAAATGTTTCAATACATAAATAGTGTTCATCTTTTGAGAACAATATTTAAAAGGAAGATAAAGGTTTCCCAGAGAGCAGTTATTCATATGTTTACTCTTAAACACAAATGACTCAAATATTAATATGGTATTTAAATGTCAGGTCACTTATTTTTCTCCCTCTAGTTCACAAAAACACACACACACACACACACAAAAAGCCTCAGCATTTTTAAGTAGGAAAAAAAAACAAGGATTTTTCACCTGAACACATACAAGGAAGCTCAAGTTTTTTCATCACCAATCACAAAGAAAATGTGTGCCCTAAGGGGATTGATCCACTGTCAGCCTGGAGTCTGGTTTCCTTTATAGCTATTCTTCGGGAATCTGGGTCTCTTTCTACGACACTGTCACAACCTGCTAACCCAGTGCATGTAATGGATTAAGGTAGTGTAGGAGAAAGTTCTTCTGGGTTTGTTGAACACAGATTTTTAGGAAATAATTATTTATCAAGGTTCTCACAATCCTCAGCAAAAAAAGGCAAGTCAGATTCTTACAAAGGATAAATCATAATTACCTTAATGTCTTCATCACTGAAATTAACAGAACTGTAAGTCTCCTTTTTTGACATATAATTTCCTACTATAAGGAATTTTAATTAGTAAATCCTGTTGGGTTCCCAAATCTAAGCTTGACTTTTTTTCTTTAGTGACAGAGTACACTCTCACCCAGGCTGGAGTGCAGTGGAGCTCACTGCAACCTCTAACTCCTGGACTCAAGCAATGCTCCCACCTCAGCCTATAGAGTAGCTAGGACTACAGACTCACACCACCGTGCTGGCTAGTTGTTTTTATTTTGTAGAGATAGGGGTCTCACTGTGTTGTCCATCCTGGTCTCAAACTCCTGGGCTTAGTGATCCTCCCACCTCAGCCTCCTAAAGTGCTGGGATCACAGGTGTAAGGTACTGCATGAGGCCTAAGCTTCAATTTTGAAACACATCTTCATCAAGTGAACAAGGTTATCTAAATTAAATGTACCTCTTTATGCTTGGGCAAGCACGCTGATCAGTTCATTCTTGACCACTATTCTACTGTAAATACAAAGGGGTTATTTTCAGCTACGACCTCCAAAAATCTGAAAAGCTGTAAATAAAAGTTGACATCAAAAAAGGAGGAAGAAGAAAAAAAGGGAATGCTGGTTGTTTTCAAAGTAAGCTCTGTTCAACACAGTAAATCAGTTTTTTTGTTTCTGTTCTTGTTTTTGTTTTTTTTGAGACAGAGTCTTGCTCTGTCACCAAGTGCCAGCCTGGAGTGCAGTGGTGTGATCTCGGCTCACTGCAACTTCCACCTCCTGGGTTCCAGCAATTCTCCTGCCTCATCCTCTGGAGATGCTGGGACTATAGGCATGTGCCACCACGCACAGCTAATTTTTGTATTTTTTAGTAGAGACGGGGTTTCACCATATTGGCCAGGATGGTCTCGATCTCTTGACCTCGTGATCCGCCTGCCTCGGCCTCCCACAGTGCTGGGATTATAGGAATGAGCCACCATGCCCAACATGAAAGCTGACATCAAAAAAGGAGGAAGAAGAAAAAAAGAGAGAATGCTGGTTATTTTCAAAGTAAGCTCTGTTCAACCCAGTAAATCAGTTTTCTAATCAGTAAATGCAAGTGAAAATAGTAAAAAGCCTTCTAAGAAAAACTGCCTGCTGCTTTGTTGTTTAGAACCTATGTCTAAGGACATTCTAAGTCATGATTTCACCTCCCATAAGGCACAGCACTATCTAGCTCTATAATCTCTCATGAGGCATGGCATTATATGACTATATAATAATGGCAGCTAACACACATTTGACATTTACCTTGTTATCATGTGCTAGGCACTATTCTAAGCCCTTACATGTACTATTTAATTCAACTCTCACAACAAACTGTGAAGTAGGTAGAGTTATTACCCTCATTTCACTGATGATAAAACTGAGGCACGGAGTTAAATAACTCACCAATAGTGAGTAAATGATGGAGCCACAAGATAATAATTTTTATAACTCTATGACACCTTAACATTTTGTAAGTTTTTTCAACCATTATCTCCCTTGAGCCTCCCAGTACCTGTCATATTAATGGGATTTAAGCATAAGTTTAATTTTACAAATGGATGAACTGTGACTATAAAACATTAAGTGACTTCTCCAAGCTAGGAAATGAAGGAGTTGGAAGCAGAATCCAGATATTCGGAGTCTATATTCTCTCCTTCTTCCACTACATAGATGGTCTTTCTTATTGTAGACACTCAATGAAAAGTATTTTCATCAAGCGCTGATTATTTCTCAAAGCATAACTCTAGATTTAAGTTCCAGAGGGTTAAAAGCAATCTAATTCACCTTTTCACTCTCTGCATCAAGTACAGTGCCTGGCACATAGGAGGACTGCTATTTCAAGCACTCCCCAGATTCCACATCCTCCTCCACAAAACTCACTTCTCTATGTTTATGCTACCTCTCCATCCTGCATGGCTTTCAGAGACACAGTCCATCCTCACAAGGCCTCACTTTCAGGAGGCCAAAGTCTATATAAATCCA
>NW_016107361.1:1292756-1328938 GCF_001604975.1 Cebus imitator | reverse complement strand
TGGCTTCTGTCTTAAGCTCACATTCTCTCACACTTTCCTGGGTCACTTTCCATGGAGGGAGACCAGCTGCGATATTAGAAAGACACTCGGGAGCCTACAGAGCAGCCCACATGCTGAGGACCTATGGCATTCTATTGAAAGCCAGTGAGGAACTGAGGCCTGCCCATATCCACCATTTCCAGATCACTGATGCCTCGGCCACAGCTTGAGTGCAATTTCAGGAGAGAGACAGAACCAGAATCCTCCAGCAAAGGGCTCCTGGATGCCAGATCCACAGAAATTGTGCACAATAAATACTGGTTCTTTTATGAGAAAATGATGTAAAAGCTGCTAAGTTTTGTCCATAATTTGCCACACAGCAATAATTACACAGGAGGAATATTTGTAAAAACTAGTGTAAGGCTACTTATAGTATCTATTTGCCTCCATTTTTGTGAATATCCACTTTATGTACTTGTTTTATGAGATGCCTCCCAGAGCTAATCAGGGATGCTACATAACACATATACTATTTTACCACCCTACAATCTGAAATGTTTTAGATCTTGAAATACAACCAACCACAAGCGTTTCAGATTAGGCACGGTTCAACCTGTATTCATTTTCTAAAACGCCTTTCCTGATTAACCTCACCTTGGCATAAAAGAAACAATTCCTTGTAAGAATTTCTTTACCTCTTAAGAATCTCTGCCACATAAGGCCAACTTGATTATAAATTGTCCCATGTTATGCTCTTTTGTTTTATAAGTAAATGTTTGTCTTTCCATCTGACAGTTAAACTTCTACAAGCAAGAGCTCTCCCTTTATTTCATTACCCCCACCAGAAATCCTGAATGCTACTGGGTACACAATAAGCGCTGAATATATTCTTGTAGAATTGAGTTCACAAATCCAAAACTACAATTACAGTCCCATAGCATTGGTCCAGACCCCAATATACCCTCACACCCAAAACCTATTTATCTTCAAATAACTACTAGAGAACATGATGTAAAAACAGTGTCTGAAAGAAAAAAAAGCTGGCTCTCTAAGGAATTCTGGAAAATTTGCACATCCTCCAAGTGCCCTTATAAACAGCAGCAGAAGCACAAAATAATCATTATCAAGGGAGAAGATCTATTAGCCTCTTGATGATGGGCCCATCTGAAACCTTTCAACAAAAGAGCAATTTTATCTTTCTGCTTTCTTCACTGCACCCTTCCTCAGGCAATAAGAAAGGTCACTAATCAGTTTTTAATTTTGTTTCCTGGAGAGATAAGCAGCATGGAACTTTAAGAACTCAGGGAAAGGGCTTTACAAAATAAAGACGAAGGAAACACTCAGTGATATAAGCTCTAATACTAAAAATTAAAATGCAGTGCAGTAAGTACCATTCTGAAAAGAAATTCCACACAAGCGATCTCTTAGGTAATTTTTTTTTAAAGCTTCCCTCGACGAGAAGACATTCTCCCTCATAGAAACAGGAAGAGTTCCACAAATCCAAATGCTAAGACTGCAGAAGGTAACAGGAACAGATCAGAGGCTGAGAAGCCTTAATTTAAGGGCTGGGGTGAGGAGAAGAGAAGGGGGAGTTAGGAGCATGGAGGGTGATTGGATTGGCAGTGAATCTACATGATGTTCAGTAAATTCTGACTTCTGCCTGTATGATCAGTTCTCAGTCAGTCCCTTCCATGCTGCAAAGAAACGGAGTGAGTGAACACCAAAAAAAGAATCAGGAGAAAAACTAGAGAAAAGAGTCTAGGCCCACGTGTTGGGTCTCTGTTCCCTCCCCTGTCGAAAGTGTGGGCTGGATTAGATGATTCCAAATGTCCATGTCAGGTCTAACTTTCTATCGTAAGTGAAATCCAGTCTGTTGTAATTATGTCAGCTCTTCCATGCTCTCACCCTCACTGTCTGCTGCATTTTAGGCAGCATCGTGGGGCTGAATTAACTGAGGATATAGGACTGCATGCTTTGGTGCAGAGGATCAGACAGTAGAACTACTGGCCAAAAGCATGAGTGGCTGACAGGAAAAAGCAATGACAAGCAGAAATGAGTTCATATGAAACATTTTGCGATGCTAGGGTATTATCTAGATTCTGAATGCTTGAGATTCTCTTGACAAAGGGAGCTGTAGCTCACACGTCTATTGGGATTTTTCAAATGTTTGAATACTACTGACTTTTAACGTGCAATCCAGAAAAGACTGTAAAGCTTATATTATGCCAGTTTTGATACCACTAAGATTTGCTACAATTTCCCTCAGTCATAGAAGATTGCAGTCCAATTCCATAAAGCCACAGCTGCTCCAAAGGCTTTAACCTACAATCCTGCTAGAAATCCCCAAAGTTCAAGGCTGAAAGGAAGTCATGGAGTTGGGAAGAGTGTGTGTGTTCAGAAGCAGTCCTCTAGCTGTCTACGTTATTTCCTGTAGGAAATCAGCGCACATTGCACTCTAACATCTGCTAAATACGTTTCAAGATAACAGATGAAAATCCATGCATATTTAAATGACATTAATTTTTCTAACATCTTCACGTCAAACCTACCAAAAAAATTATTCATAAAACCTAATGCAAATACCCTTTTTTCCAGTCTTCCACCAAGTGATTTACAGAAAAAGCCACAAGAACCAAAAGCAAATCCTCAACAGAACATAAATAACAACACTCAGAGTTTGTAAGGAAACATTTTGAAAATCTAAATATTCAAGCACAGTTTTAAGTTACAAAAGCAATAGCAGCAGCATGACTAAAGCAATCCTTCAATCAGTCTTGTAACAAATATTTACTGAGCACCACCATGTGCCTGGCATTCTTTTAGGTTCTTGAAGATTTAACAGTGTGCAAAATACACAGTGTCACTGCTCCCAGGAAGTTTACAAAAAATTTTTCTCAAAATATTAAATGTTTTAACTAGGAATGTTTTCTCTGTTGAATTACCCACATCTATATTACTAAGGAACTAGTAAAAATAAACAAGATGCATAAATATAGTCATGTAAATCAATGGGATAGAATTGAGAGCCCACAGATAACTCCTCACATTTATTGTTCATTGACTTTTTTTTATAAGGGTCCCAGGACAATTCAATGGAAAAAAAAATCGTCTTTTTAACAAATGGTGCTGAGACAACCGGATATCCACGAGCAAACAACGAATGGGTCACAGACCTAAATGTAAGACCTAAGGCTATAGAAATCTTAAAAGAAAACGTAAGAGTAAATCTTCAGGCCTTAGGTTAGGCAATGGTTTTTCAGATATGACACCAAAAGCACAAGAAGAAAAAATACATAGATAAATTGCACTTCATCAAAATCAAAAATTTGTGGGTATATAAGGAACACTTAAAGTATAAAGATGACCCAAATGGGAGAAAATATTTGCAAATTAAAATCTGATAAGGAACTTGCATTTGGATTTTTTTTTAAATTCTTATACTTAAAAAGACAAACCAGTTTTAAAAACTGGCAAACAATGTAAATAGATACTTCTCCAAAGAAGATACAAAAATAACCAATAAGGCCAGGTGCAGTGGCTCATGCCTGTAATCCCAACACTTTGGGAGAATCAGCTGAGGCCAGGACTTCAAGACCAGCCTGAGCAACATAGCAAGACCCTGTCTCAAAAAAAGAAAAAAAGCCAATAAGCACAAGAAAAGATGATCAACATCGTTAGTCACCAGGGAAAAATTCAAATAACACAATAAGATGCTTCTTCAACACTCAATAGGATGATAATAATAAAAATGACAGATTTATAACAAGTGCTAGTGAGAATGTGGAGAAATTAGAACCCTTATACAAAATGATGAAGTTACTGTGGAAAACAGTTTGGCAGCTCGTCAAACTGTTAAACTTTATGACACAGCAATTCCACTCTTAAGTATATACACAAGAGAAATTAAAACATTATTAAATTAAATGAGAACATATGTCCATACAAAAAACTTGTACATGATTCTTCAGAGCAACATTATTTATAATAGCCAAACAGTGTAAATAACCATCAACTGATGAAAGATAAAATATAGTATATCCATACAATGGACTATTTTTCTGCAATAAATAGACAAAGTACTGATGCGTGCTACATTGTGAATGAATCTTGAAAACATTACTCCAAGTGAAAGAAGACATTCACAAAATACTACGTATCATATGAACCCATTTATATGAAATGTTCTGAATACACAAAGCTATAGACACAGAAAGATTAGCGGTTACATAGTGGTGGGGGTGTGGGGGATGGGAAGTTGGAAGGAAATGGGGAATGACTGATAACAGGTATGTAGTTTCTTTCTCCAGAAATGAAAACCTTATAAACTTGATTGCAGTGATGGTTGCACAATTCCATAAATATATGAAAAACCACTGAATTGGACAATTTAAATGGGTAAATTGTACAGCACACAATTTATATGTCAATAAAGCTGTTTTAAAAATTAAATAAGAAATTGAGAAGGCTACTATAAATAATGTTGCTCTGAAGAATCATGTACAAGTTAGACTCCCGTTAGGAGTCTGGATCAGGTGAAAGGGCCAAACTAAGTCATAAGCAGTGAGGATGGCAGAGAAAAACCATCCTCTTTTTTGACAAGCTGCAATTAAGGCAGTAGAGGTTCCAAGCCTGCTTCTCAAACACAGGTCTGATGAAGGTCAACATGGGTGAGTGATTTAACAACTCAAATGGTTTCTATGGGCTAGCTCAGCAACCTGATCCTCACTCATGCACACCACTGTTCTCTAAAGAAAGCATTTTCAAATCAACCTCTGGAACACTGTCCCCACAAGCTGAAGACTAGGCATTACTAAATATGCTTTCCTAAGGGCTCAGAAGGTGTCATTCCTAAACAATACACTGCAGCAGCATGTGGTTCCCTCTGCAGTCTCAGTTGGCTGATTCTGTCTTTGCCATCTGACCTTTTGGGTATTGTCTGTCTGAGCTATCGCTCAGCACTTCTCCATTTTCCTTGCCTGTCCCCATATCCCTTGTTCTAACTTCCTCTTGTCATGTCAATATTCTCTGCTGGAAAACAAACTTCTCACACATTTTGGAAGGGCTGCTGGGCCTTTTGTGTCTTCAGTGATTATCAGGACAGCCTCTGGAGGAACCATTCCAGCTCCTGAGGAATCTCTTTGCAAGAGTGTTTAGTTATAGAGAAATGGATTAACAATAGGCAACATTAAGGAAAAACGACTATTTCACCTAAAAAAAGAGCACAGGGAATACATACGTGGCTCAGGGGACACAGGAATGCAATCCACAGTTTTAAGAATGGTATAGACACTCTAAATTGAACTTACAAAGCTTTTGAGTCACAAAGTAAACTGACTAGTTCCTGAATTTAGCACACGTAGTCTATGCCCAGGACATGTGATAACAGGTGCCTGGTTTAATCTTAATATATGAAATGTAGAAACAAAACTTACAGTGCAGAAACAAATGGCAGTTAGTCATCACAACCCAAAGCAGGATGACCAGGAGCGATATGCAGGAGCTTCAGATGTGACTAAATTTGTCAGAGATAAAGCTGAATCAAGGCAGCCAATCTCAGAAAGGCAGGAGCCATAGATGCAACCAGTTTCATCTCTGACTTGTCATGTTTACAAACAGGACTGCAGACAAATGCACTTTGCATCAGAATGAAAAACATAATTTTTTCATAAAAACCCAATATTTAACTTATTTACGCCATTTTTTCCACTAAGCCTTAGGGCAGTGTCAGATTAGGTTTATGTAGCTTCAAGAGTAAGACAGGTGGTTCAGCAAGATTAAAAATTACAGTGCTGGTTTACAACCGCATAAACCCCCACTGTAAAACCAACCAATATAGTTCTAAGACAGTTTAAAGAATAGGAGACAAGGAAGAAAAGTCACTCAAATGTAAGGATCTATTTTCCATTCGGGAAATATGCTCTTCTTCCGAAAGACTCAGGTTGAAAGGGGAGCATTAAATTTAAAAGAGAAAGACTTGGTACTTACAACATACAAAAATGGTGTGATTAGTGTTTTCTGAAATAGCTGCTAGTCAGCTTTTCAATGTACTGCATGCATTAAGTCCACTGCACCATCTCATTTTCTACCCATTATCAATATAAAAATTAGAGTATCTTGGCAACAGATTTTTCACAGTGTGATTCACTTTATTCTAGGGTCTTTTCTAGTAAAAATAAAACGGCAAAGGAACCCCATTATCTAGAAGATTTTCAATATAGCCTATTCCAACACTCCACTCATTCTTCTCTCAAATTATAGTTAATAAGCATCTACTACATGAAGCATACAGCTCTGACTCCTGGGGATCACAGGTAGGAGCTCACAAGCTGCTGGAGGAGACAGATGTGTCCAGAAATAATGCATGCAATGTGACAGTCGCTGTAACAGGAATGTGTAAGACACAAACAGGCACCTACCTCTGCCTGGTCAGGCAGAAGTGAAGGTTGCCTAGCAGATGGGACACTTGATTCAAGGATGGTTCAGCTAAGGATGTGTTTAGGGAAAGACAAAAGGGGATACAAATCTCATGCATAAAGTCTCAAAACAATCTGGAATATTTGGGAAACTGTGAGTAGTTTCTGCATACCTAGAGGGCAAGTCACCTAGACAGGCAGGGCTGGATCAGGTAAGGAGCTAAGTCAAACAATGCAGTTTGGACTTTATCTCTAGGAAGGAATGGGCCACTACAACAAGGGGAAAAGGAGGGGAGATGAAATAAAGTTAAAATTTTCCGGGGGCTTATCACATGCAAAACAGCATGAATGTAGAAGGTGAATACTGTACATCATTTCTCTCCATTTTACAGATGGGGTAACTGAAACTCAGAAAAGAGTCAGCTACTAAGTAATTAGTGGTGCCAAAATTTAAACCCAGGTAATCTGACTCGAGAGCCTATGCTTTTAATCACAGCAGGTATTGTTCTGTGTATAAAGATATGAAGCAAGTGTAAAGATATTTGAATATGAAGCAAGATAAAGATACCATATTGTTTTCACTGAATATGAGGTAAACAACTCACCACTCCAAAAGAGAGGGAAGTAAAGAAAAAATACAAGGCATCTAAAAGTTACCCTGCATTCAACGTAGAAACTGTGCAACAAAGACATAAGAACAAAGGAAGCTGCTATCCTCTATGATAGTGGTTCTCAACAAAGGGTGATTATACCCATCAGGAAACATCTGGCAACATCTGGGGACATTTTTGGTTGTCATTATTGGAAAAGAGGTTCTACTGGTATCTGGTGAGAGGAGGCAGGGAGTGTTGCTAAGTACCCTACAGGGGACAGGATAAATTCCCACAGGGAGTTTAAAATAGTTCAAGCTTACCAATACAGAATTCAAGAACACACACAGTAACTGGATTGCAAAAAGTGTAGTTCGCTATCAACCAAGAATACCAGAAAGACAGCCATAAGCTATTGGAGGTAACAAACAATGCTTTCCCCCTTAAACAATTATTAAATCACATTCAAGTCATGGATGATAAAAAAGCATTTTTAATTTTTTTTTTCAAGGAAAAAATTTACTGTAAAACTGAGGGGCTATTTATACATAGTTCATCTTATGCAGCCAGAACTTGTATGTCACATCTGAATTTTAGAAAACTGGATGTGGTATGGAGGAAAGACACTTTCTAGCCCAGTCGCATCTAATTTAATACCCGATCAAGACCCATGGTGAATTTTATGTTAAATGTTGGTGTGTGATTACTTGCTTCAACCTATGTTTATATGGTTCCTGACTCAGTAGGTTCACTGGCTGATACCAAAAGATATGAGTATTCACATACAAACTTAATATAATTTGTGAAACTATTGCTTTTCATTTTTTTCCAGTCTTCTGAGATATTTTATTTATTGGTCCAAATGGAATGCAAATTATAATTTTTGGTAAGTGAGATGCATAGAATTTAAGCCTTTGCCTTATGATTGTTTTTCTAGCTTATTAGCAAGTTTCTGATCAAAGCATCGAAACTGACTCACAGTATTCCCTCAGGAACCTCAGGATGATTGGGAAGTAACATAATTTAACAGTTAATGGATGAATTATATACTTTAACTGGGCGAATTGTATGGTATATCTTAACAAAGCCATTTAAAAGAAGTTAATGGAATTTTCATCTTACTGTCATATTGGTTTCATTAATTTAATCAATATTCACAGGGAAAAATGAGCACCTAAATATTCATCACACTACTCAAAGAGGATAAAATCTTGCCAAAATTAAAATACTAATCTATTTCATATTTTGTAGCAGCAATTTTGAGAATTTATAAGCAAATCTTGAGGTTTTTTTTTTTTTCCTAAAAATCTTTTGCTAAACAAATGAAAACCTAGAAAACCAGTCTGAGCCACATTCGAGTTTTGCTTTGTAAGAGAACAAAAAGAAAGTCATCTACCTCCCTTAGCACAGAGAATTAGAAAGGACACAACAACAGTTTCCCAGAACAAACATTGCTCAGACAACTGAGACCAACCAAAGCAGAAATCCTTACTTGAACAAACCAGAAAGATAGCAGCAAAAAACAAACAGCTAAAAGCTATTGTAGGGCTCAATACATAACCAATAGCTCGCAGCTTATATAAACTTGAGTTTTGAAATCTTAGATAAGGTTCAAACTGTGAACTGCATGAATACGACTTTCTGCTGTCAAGGAGAGGTTGTCCCTAAAGCAGGTAAAAAAGTTAAATACCTGTGTAACATTAATAGGAATACAAAGATACTGTTTTATTTTTCCGGTATTTTTTTTAATAGAAAATTATTTTCCATTTAAACAGAAATGAAATATTTTCCATTTAAATGATATTCATCTTACCATATAAGATGAGTAACTGTCTTCAGGCTGAAACACTTTTCATGGTGACATTGATTTTTTTCTAACATCGATTAAAAACATCTAAGTTGTAGAAAAATCACTTTGTAATTTTTCTATTTGTAATTTGGTGCTTAAACAAATCCAAAGATTGTTTTTCAAAATGACACACAAAAATAATGTTTACCAAGATTCTCTCATGCTTCTTCCACCTTAACTTGCTATAATTAATCTTTTCTAATTCACAGTACATTATTTTAACAGTAACACAAGCAAACTCTCAAGCAACCATTTAGGAATCAGTAAAACTACTTCTAAGAGATGAAATATGTGCACAATTTTAATGCAAAATTAGCATCTTCATCTAAGAATAGGGATAGCATAATCACAAATGTTAGAAAATGCTTTTGAAGAATAAAGATTTTTCCAGTTAATTTCAGAGAAAAGTAGGCTAATTGATGCTATTGCTTAATTTTGACTTTAATTAGTGATAATCAAAATTACCAAGTATACTATCTCCTGGAAAAACACCATAATGGTAACTATGGGTTATTAACTGTTTACTTTTCCATTTACAATCTAAAGCATAAGTTAATTTTATGTAATTAATGCAATATGCATCAATTGTACCTATGCACCATTATATATGAAGGTTAGGAAAAAGTTTAAAAGGCATATACAGAATAACATACACGTGTTTATCCAACGTTTGAATACCATCTACATGCAATATATTTTTCATACATTATACCATTTATAAATATGCAAACATATTTAATTTAGTACACGCCAAGGATAGGTAGGTGTTTAACACATACATACATTTTTATGGTAGCAAAGAAGATAATGTGGTTAGCTTTCACAGACAACATCTGTGTTACACACATGGCCATCAAAATAATTGTGGCATGCTTTTGTGACAAGGACAGAGGCCAAGCCTGTTGTTAAATGATTATTTCCAACGAAAGCCTGCTGAAATTATTGTTTAGTTATATGGCCTGTATCCAAAATAACAATATTATATAGTTGCTGTTGCCTTTGACTCACTCACCAATTTTCAGCCTATTTGTAAAACAAGATAAGCACCACTGGGTTATAAAAAATAATTATGGATCAGGGTTTTTGATTCATGTTACTCTGACAAAATTATTCCATTTGATCCCAAGTCCTGGCTGCTCTCTTGACAGAATAATGTACACACTCTACAGCTGACAGGCATGACTTTCATGATTAAATAGGAAGCTCACATTCCAGATGACTTTAGAGTCCAGATAATTTAGACTTTGCACTTCAAAAAGATTTCTTTGTTGTCTTAGTATCTGATCATCGGTTCCCTTTTTCCAATTGTTTCTATCTCGACACCACAAAGAATCTATATATTATCTAGAATTTAGGATGTTTTTGTGATTTTTGCCTATTTTATTCAGTACACCAAAGAATGTAACATCATCTTGTAAGTTACAGTATTTTCCTGATTCCATTGGGTGGGCAAGAGGAGAAATATTTTGGAACATAAAGAAAAGCTAAAAATACAAAATGTACATTCTCCCTCAAAAGTGTATTTTATCGGTCTTGAAAGGAAACCCCATAGGAGAATCCAACTGAATGCTGCTTGTTATAATTACTGGGGAAACAATATTCAAAACAATCTCCTAAAGGAAAGAGTTAACAGTCTTGTAGCTTTAACCGATAATTTTTCCACTTTCTCTTGCAAAAGAATTACACCTATGAAATTGGAATTCTGTGCACTAAGAATGGCAACACCAACGCTGAAACTTTTAGCCAAGAATAGTTATCCTAGTGTGCGTAAAACCACATAAAAACTGATTCACAAAAGGAAATGTCCAGGGCCTACCCCATTAAGATAACTTCTGAGATGAAGAGACTAAGAGAGGATACTTGGCAGCCTGATCTCTATTTCTCAGAAGGCCAGCTATGTCAGAAGCGGGGAGCTGTTTCCCTTCACGCGACTCAGCCGCTGCCTCACCTAAAATGCCTTGGTGATTTAAAACTGAAAGAGAAACGTAAACAAAACAACAAAACGCTTCGGATTTAGGTCTCGTTTACGTAGTTAACATTGTTGTAAGAGCTAAACAAGCACGCAGGCGCATTGGTCAGGTTGTCACTATAAACATAAACACCTTCTCAACAAATGTATGGAAGAGGAGCTCTGCTGGGCTCTGCTACTTTTTTGCTTGGGTTCTCTAGGTTAATGTGTTGATTCCATTTTAATGACCCACAAACAGGAGGAGAGTTATTACTGGGTCGCTTTGAGAGATGTTTACTTAAACGTGGGGATAAACCGAGGTAGCTGTAGAAAGAGAAAATGTTTTCCGTCCAAACGTAGCATTACCCAACTACAAACCCACGCAAAATAATCACAATTACCCGTTAATGTGTTTCAATGAGTGAACTAGTTCACTTTCCTAACTACACTATCCAGGAAAACGCCTTCAACAGAACCGAGGGAAATCGTGCTTTCCACGCTGTGGTGGGATGCAGCCGGTATAACCTATTCTGCCTTCTTTGAGAGCTGCGAGGGACCCAGAGGCTTTTGGAGAAAACGTTTGGGCAAGAGTTTTGGGTTGCTGCTGGGAGTTGGTGTGTTGAGTAACCTCTGAGACGTCAAACTCAACTTTGTTTTTTGAAGGAACTCAAAGTTAACTCACCCTGGCACGTCCACCCTCTCCCTGCCCGCAGGGGACAGCGGCCTCTCCTCCCCACCGAGCAGAGACGCGGCCGCCGCCCTCGACCCACCGGTGACCGTCCTCAGACAAAGCGGTGGACCCCCGCGCCCGCCCTGCCGCCTACCCCCGGAACGCGCTCCCGGCCGCACCCACCTTGATACCCTGCTGCTGGGTGGTGAGGGTTAACTTGGATTCATCCAGGAGCAAAACTTCGCAGTAAAATTCTTCCGGAACAGCGCAGAAACAGCCCATGTCGGTTGTGGCCGTCTCCAGCCAGGCGAGAAAGCTGCCACCCAGGCGCCCAGCCGCCCCTCCCCTCAAGCGCGATGCATTAATTTATTGTCCGCGCCTTGGCGAGGGCGAGAGGAGCAACTCCCGGCGGGGTCCGGGTCCGGGCCGCCTAGCCGCCCGGCGGGGCGGGAGCGAGGAGGGCGGAAAAGCCCGGGAGAGTCAGCGCCCGGGAGCCGCCGGTGAAGCGCCTGAGGAACTAGGCGCCGAGGGCGGCGGCGCGTCCCCGGGCATCCTGCGGCTCGGGTTCCTCCGAAAACGGGGGCGCGGGGCCCCTCCTGCAGTCCTGAGGACGACAAAAGTCTCCTGGCAATGGGGGCAAGATAGAAGAAAAGGGAGGGACGGAAATTCGAGGCCCTCCCTGGCCTTGGAAGCCCCTGGAGGCGCTGCGGCTCCGTCCAGCCGCACGGATTTGAGCGCGGCCCCGACGTCCGGGCCTCCGAACGGCCTGCGGAGTCTCGGGCCGGCGCGCACTTCCAGCCGCGACCCCGCCCCGCAGCCCCGGGTCAGGTCCGCCGAGTAGGAAGCGTTCGTCTCTTCTTTTGTGTCAGGAGCACCCACGACGCCCCGGCCATGCGCGCAGGGGCAGAGGCGAGGGTCGTCGCTCCGTCAGCTACCCCGTCCCCCAGCACTGGGCGCTGAGGAGCCGGGAGGCGCGGAAAGGGCAGCGGGCTCCTTACCGACACTGGCGAGGGGAGGTCAGCTCGTCGTGGGGCGTGGCTCCCGTCCGGGGACCCCCGAGCTCATCACGGGTGGCCGAGTGTGGCCAAGTTCAAGCTCTCCCTCCGGGAATGCCTGCTGCGGCGCGCAGCGCTGCTGCTTCAGGACTTTCAGCCAAGCGGGGAGGCGGGGACCTGCGGGCGGAGGAGCGACGCCCCAGCTGGGAACGCGGCGGGAGGGGGTGTGCCCTGGGCGCGCCAGGCCGCGGAGGCTCTGGGGAAAGTTCTCTTGGCTGCGCGAGGGGTGGCGCCCCGGGCGGAAGCAGCCCAGGTGCATCTGGGCCCGGCCCAGGCGTCTGCAAAAGGCCCCGAAACGAAGGGTTCCCCCACCCAGCCCAAGGATGGCCGCGCAGGGGAGCCCCGCTTTGGGCAGGGTATCAACAGGGGGGTGGAGGGCGGGGCGGAGGTCCCAGCTGCGGGGTGCCGGCGGGTCCGCGCTCCCAAGCCGCGCGCTGCGCTCCGGTGATAGCTGCGTCCGTTTCCCCGGGAGACCTGAAAGCTGGCTGGGGAGAGGAGGACGCGGTGCTGCTCGGACTCCACCGTTCGGCGTTCCCAGTCCCACGCCCTCTGCGCGGTCGGCCGCATCCAGGACTGAGGGGCACAATAGCTCTGAAGCTGCAGTGACCCCTGGTGGGTCCTGATGTCCGTACACAGGCAGCTGAGGTTGAGCTGCGGAAGAGGCTGAGCCCCGCTGGGCTTCGGGACAGGTGCAATCAGTGCTCTCCAGCTGGGAACCAGCTGCGAGTTAATGCGAGTCACAGTTGGGGGAGACACGAGGGGAGATCTCCCAGAAAAAAACTCTATATTGAGTTTTAGAGTTAAAGCTTTGGCATCAGACGTAGTTTTGAGTTGACTATTCTATTACTTGTTAGCTGGGTAGCCAAAGCTCAAAAACTTTGCTTAAAACCTCGCGCTTAGAACAAAACTAGGCTTCCGCAACACAGTAGAAATGAAATGAACAATTGGCGACTTGGACGGAGTTTCCTCTCATAGTGATTTGCCACAAAGGACCTTCTGTAGGAAGCCTCGGCCTTCCCTGCTATTGTGATCCCATCCAAACAGTGGATCAGCACAACCACTGAAGTACAATATAAAGTTCTGAACCTTACCTAGGCTGTGAATAAAACACTATTTTATCTTCTGAGTTTTCTGTGAAATTGACGCAGGTTTTGAATTTCTAGTCAAATTCTGTATCCAACTTTGTTTTATTGACAAAGTCTTACCCCACTTATGAGGTGACACGTTATTATGCTAGATTTTAGCATTTCTGCTTGTGGAGGCTTTTCTCTCCTGTAATCCAGTATTCCTGACACCAGTCACCAAATGTGACTGAAAGATGGCATAACATTTCATTCTTCACCTCCATATCCAACCAAGACACCTGAGGCTGCAAAAACAAAAGGTTCAAGCAGTCATTAGTTCCCAGTTTTGAGTTTTGCTGTCACCTGTTTTTTAGCCCTTTGATTTGGTTTTTGGATTTCTGATTTTTGTTTTTGCTGTTGTTTGTTGTTGTTGTTTTTACCTCCAATGGCAATGGGAAGGCTGAGGGTTTTGGCTGGGGCAGGGATTCTGTTCCCAGCTCCTCACAAAGATAAGGTACAAAGTCATAAGATCTCATACATATGATTCTCTTTCCTGGGTGAAGCATTTTCTTTTCCACTTGTTTATCGGACACTGGAGAAAATACAATTTAAAATCTATTTAACACAAAATTAGAGATTACTAGTGACAACAGGATTCCATAGGGTTTCTAAAGATAGCTTTATTGCATATAATTTACATACAATACACTGCATAATTTGAAGTATACAATTTGATAAGTTTTGACATAAGTGTTCACCCCATGAACCCGCCACCACAATCAAGCTAGTACGTATATTAATCCCTCTCTAAGATTTCCTCCTGCACTTTGTCTTTTTTTTTTTTGAGACAGTCTTGCTCTGTCACCCAGGCTGAAATGCAGTGGCAAGATCTCGGCTCACTACCACCTCCGCCTGCCAGGTTCAAGCAATTCTGCTGCCTCAGCCTCCCAAGTAGCTGGGACTACAGGCGCGCGCCACCATGCCCGGCTAATTTTTTGTATTTTTAGTCGACATGGGGTTTCACCAGGCTGTCCAGGCTGGTCTGGCACTCCTGATCTCATGATCCGCCTGCCTTGGCCTCCCAAAGTGCTGGGATTACAGGCGTGAGCCACTGTGCCTGGCCACTTTGTCATCTTTCACTCCCATTCCTCACCACAACTCACTTCCCAGGCAACCATAGATTTGCTTTCTATCACCATCGTTTAGCTATGTTTTCTAGAGTTTAATACCAATTGAATCATACAGTGCCAACTCTCCTTTTTGTCTGGTTTGTTTCACTCAGCACAATTATTTTGAGATTCAACCATGCTGTTGTGAATATAAATAGTTCATTTATTTTTATTGCTCAGTAATATTCCATTGTATGTATATACCACAATTTGTTTTTCCATTCATTTACGTGGTTTCCAGTTTTTGACTATTACAAATAAAGCTGCTATGAGGATTATATTAGCTAGCTCAAGCTGCTATAACAAAATACAGTAGACTGGATGGCTTAAACAGCAGACATTTATTTTCTCACAGTTCTGGAGCCTGGAAGTTCAAGATTACTATACCATCATGGTCAGTTTCCGGTAAGGCCCCTTCCTGACTTGAAGGAAGCTTCCAACTTACTGTGTGCTCACATGACATCTTTGTGTGCTTACAGAGAGAAAAGGGAAGGAAGAGAGAGGGAGAAAAGGAGGGACAGAGAAATATAAGGAGGGTGGGGTGACAGAGACACCAAGATAGCACTCTCTGGGGTCGATTCTTACAAAGACATTAATCCGGTGGTTATCAGGGCTCTACTCTTATGATCTCATTTAACCTTAATTGTCTCCTTATAGACCCTATCTCTAAACATTCACACTGGGTTAGGTCTTCAACATATGAATTTTGAGGTGACACAATTCAACCCATAGAAAGGATCCATGTCTTTATATGTACATGTGTTGTTTCTTTTGTAATAAAGACTAGAATGACTGGATCAGAAGATACGCGACTGGCAAATAAACATATGGAAAGATGCTCAACATCATTAGTCATTAGGAAAATGCAAATTAAAATCACCAAAAGATACCACTAAAGACCTAACAGAATGTCTATCAAGCTACCATACTGCTATGCCAAGTGTGGGTGAGGATGTGGAGCAAATTTTTTTTTTTTAAGATGGAGTCTCACTCTGTTGCCCAGGCTGGAGTACAGTGGCATGATCTTGGCTCACTGCAACCTCTGCCTCCCAGGTTCAAGTGATTCTTTTGCCTCAGCCCCCCAAGCAAGTGTGTGCCACCACGTTTAGTAGAGTTGGGGTTTCAACCAGGCTGGCCTCAAACTCCTGACCTCGAGGCCCCCCTAGGCCTCCCAAAGTGCTGGGATTACAAGCATGAGCCACCACACCCAGCCAGATGTGGAGCAGTTTAAATTCTCATAATTGCTGAAGTGCATGCAAGATGGTATAACCACTTTGGATAAGTTTTGTAGTTTCTTAAAAAGTTGAACATAGACCTTCCTCAAGATTTTGGAGTAAGACTTTCTCTGCCTATCCAGAAGAACAAATTAGCAAGATACTATTCACTTTTTCCCAGGAAAATCATATAGTTTTCAACATGTGCATAATATAATATTCTCTGTTTAAAGCTTTGCATGAAAGGCTTTGATCTCTTTTCAGCAATTTTTGTTTTAACATTTTCTTTGGTCAGGATATTTTGTCATAATAAGCCTAGGTAGATGAGTCAAATGGCAAATAAATTCAGAATAAACATAATCTACAGAAATATGCAGGGCTTCCCTCTGTGAAAGACTACAGGAATCTCAATCTGAAAGAAGATACTTCATTTTATATAAAACAGGCCCCAACCCTTGCTGAAACATGTACTTCAAAATGCAAACTCAGAATTCTTTTTAAAGCACCATATTCTCTTTAGAAAGATGTATTTAAACAACCTATGTCTTCTGTGATCTTTTTATAATCTTACATTTTCAGCCTGAACTTACTGACAATAAATACATGAAGAATTTAATTACTAAAATACCTAAGAATAACACAGCAGAATCACCAGGGCTTGTTAAAACACTGATTTCTGGCCCCACCCCCAGGGTTTCTGATTTAGTAGTTCTGGAACGGGACCTAAGAATTTGCATTTCTGACAAATTCCCAGGTGATGCTAATGCTGAAGATTGGCAAGCTGACTTTGACAATCACTGCTCTGAAGATTATCTTTCAAAAAAAAATAGTTGTTCTAATTACCTATGAATGATTTGAGAAGGAGGTCATTCTTCACTAGTAGCCTCCCTGTTATTTTGCCTCTTTCTTCAAATTAATGCCTGTCAAAGAGAAAGTATTGAAGATCCTGCCAAGTAGATAACATCAGAAGGAGTAGTTATTAAGGGAAATATCCCTAATTTGATCTCATCATATTACTACTTAGTCTCTTTGGACACCTTACTCATTTTTATTTCTAATATAGTATGTGCCCAGGCACATCCAGTTTTTTTTAAGACCATTCTGCTTCCTGACTCACTTCACATATAGGTATGTCATTAACCAGCTGTCTTCTAAGTACTGAGGCCTTAGATCCCATTTATTAGAATACCTCAAGGCTGTTACCCATGTTTCAAGGGAAACCATCTCCCAAGAATTCCCTGCAATCTAAGCTGGTTCTTCAACCTTGTGGTCTCCAAAAAAATGTTCTTTGGGGGTTACTGAGAATTCTTATTCTGCACAGTTTTTAATCCTTGGTTGTGAATGCATTAATGTAGTTTGTATTTAGCAAAAATAGTTTGGAACTTTGAAACACACTAGGTCCCCTTTCTTTTAAAAACAAGCACAAATGGACTTTCCTCTTGCACTATTATATAAGCTGCTTTTTTTTTTTTACCTCACTGCTTACCTTGAATAACTTTCCAAGTCAGTGAATATGCATCCATTTCATCTTTCGTGAGTGTTCTATCATATGCATACACTATAATTAACAGCTCAAAGTTGACTTTTAGATTGTTGTAAAAATATAAACATGCTGTAGTAAATATTTTTACATGTATCTGTGTCTATTATTTGATAAAGATAAGTCCCTAGATGTTAAATTTGTGAATCAAAGTATATGCATATTTAATTTATTGTATTTATGACAGATTGCACTCCAGAAAGCCTGAATCAATTTACAGTTCCACCAACAATGTATCAAAATACCCACTTCACTCTACTCATGCCAATCTTTGGAATATCTTTCAATCAAATAGGCAAAAGTCATTTTGTTATTTTTAAAACTAGAGAAAGTCTCCTAAAAGAACATCTTATATAGTAATGCAAAGAGGAAAGTCCCTTTTTGTTTGTTTTTAAAAGAAAATTTAAAGCCAAACCCAGGGACTCATGCCTGTAATTCCAGCACTTTGGGAAGCTGAGGCAAGAGGATTGCTTGAGCCTTGGAGGCCGAGGTTGCAGTGAGCCAAGATCATGCCACTGCACTCCAGCCTGGGCAACAGAATGAGACCCTGTGTCAAGAAAATTAAATTTAAATTTAAATTTAAAAATTTGATTTGTTTTTACAATGAGTATGGAATAATTTAAAATAAAAATAAATTATTACATTAAACAAAAGAATCTGTCAAATTACTAGCTAATGAAATTGGCCTTTATTTAAAATTGGACTCCTTTTCTAAATGCTAACCTAAGTTCCAATGTGTTGATTATTTTATCTGGTTAATGTGCTCTGGTTTGATCCCTGATAGAAACTTAATTTAGTTAACACCTGCTTAGTAATAGGGGTATTAATCTACCTATAGAAATTTGAGAAAAATAATGGGGAAATTAGCTCTTATGATCTTGCAATCATTTTTGTTTTAAGTCAAACTAGCTGTGTGACTAGAGAAGACATATCATCTCGCTGTGCATCAGCATACTCCTCTATAAAATACAAAACCTAGAGTATGCTGTGGCACCTCTAGATTGTCATGCCCAACAGGCTGATTTTCCACCTCTTTCTTCTGGTAATGACACATGGCTCTTCCTAAAAGGTGTTTCCTAGGGAAGGAGCATCCCAATGCAACATCTGGCAAAGAAACATCTGGAGTAGATGATCTCTGTACTCATCTCTAGCCTTCTGATTAAGAAGTTGCCAGCCAGGAGTGGTGGCTCACGTCTGTAATCCCAGAACTTTGGGAGGCTGAGGCGGGTGGATCACAAGGTCAAGAGATCGAGACCATCCCAGCCAACATGGTGAAACCCCATCCCTACTAAAAATAAAAAAATTAGCTTGATGTGGTGGTGCGCACCTATAGTCCCAGCTACTCGACAGGCTGAGGCAGGGAAATCCTTTGAACCCAGGAGGTAGAGGTTGCAGTAAGCTGAGATTGTGCCACTACACTCCAGCCTGGAGACAGAGCGAGATTCCGTCTCAAAAAGAAGTTACCAAGAAAAACTAAAATAGCCATTTCCTCTGGAAAGGGGCATGAGTGGTTTATGAACAGGTTAGAATGGAGACTTAACATTTCCCTGTATTTCTCTTTAGAATTCTGCATCCTGATATTCTGTACATGTGTTGCCTAGTCATTAGGTAAATATATATTTGCAAATCATTTTTGAAAAGACAACATATAGTTCATAATCCCATCTTTTTAAGGGCACTGTCTTAGTCCCTTAGAACTAAGGAATTTCTGGGTCTGGGTAATTTATAAAGAAAAAAGGTTTGTTTGGCCCATGTTCTGCAAACAGTACAAGAAGCATGGCACCAGCATCTGCTGAGCTTCTGGTGAGGGCCTCAGGCTGCTTCTACTTATGGTGGAAGGCAGAGAGGAGCCAACATGTAGAGATCACAGGAAGAGAAAGGAAGCAAGAGGGAAAAGGGGGAGGTGCCAGGCTCTATTTAATGCCAGTTCTTTAGGGAACTAATAGAGTAAGAACTCACCTCACACACCTCCAGCCAAGGGCATTAATCTATTCATGAGAGATCTGCCTGCATAACCCAAACACCTCCCATTTGGCCTCACCTTCAATATTGGGGATCATATTTCACCATAAGGTTTGGTGGGGTAAAACATCCAAAGTACAGCAGACATGTATAAGGTAAGGACTGGAATTATATGTGGTAAGATACCAAGAGTGGTTATCTCTTTGTGGCAGAACTGTGAGTAATTTTGTTTTCTACAATTTTATTTATTTTTATCCCTGAACATTCTCTCCTGTGGTCATACAAATCTTCTAAATTTTAAGTATTAATCTAGTAAAATAAATATGTGAACTAAAGAATCTAATGAGGCCAAATACATCAAAACAAGAAGGGAAATGTCGCCACGAAAATCTCTACTGCCAACCATGTCACTAGACACAGAGCAGGTGCTCAATATATGGTCTGTGAATCACTGATTTTACCTCCTGAATCCTCATGTCCTTTCTCATTGAGAGCTGTTTTCCCAGCTTAAGAGCCTCCTCTTCCTAAAACTCTTCTTCTGAAAACTTCCACCTGCTGCCCCATTTTCATCTTGATAGCTCCCACTTGCTGCTCAGGTATTCACTTTGCTCTCCCTCCTCCAAGAAGCTATCCTAACTCCCAGGTCTAGGCTGGGTCTCATGTATAATCATCTGCATAACTGCTGCCTCTTTACTAAACTGTTGGTCCATGAATCAGGGCCATGTCTGACTTGTTCACTGTTGTATCCCAAGTACTTGGCAAGGTCCTTGTCAGAGAGTAGATTCTCAATAAAGATGTGTTAAATGAATGCGTGAGATTACCTGTACAAACTTCACCTCTGGCATGCTACATGCAGATTCCTTTTGAGCACTTTCAACTGGACTTCAGCTTGATTCACTTCCATCAAATCCTTACTTTGCCTGCTATTCACTTTCTCAGTCATAAACAACTTTTGTTGATGGTATAATAAAGAGTTTGAGAAAGCATACAACTCATTGCTGTTGATTGAAATACGCACTTTATCCGTGAAGCTTCTCATGGCCCTATCTATTAGTGGGTTCTATGAATGGCTCTTGGATATCAGAAGTTTCGTGAGATATTCTGTTATTTTATGTAAAAATTAACTCAGCTGAGCAACTGGGGCAATAGTAAGTCCTTCAGACCTTCCTTCTTCAAACTGACAGACCAAGGTTCACATTCAAGCTATATTGAATAACTGCTGAATGTGATGACAGAAAGCACTTGAACTGATGTCCAAGATGATATTGATAAAGAGAGTTGTACTAATCTGTTCCTTTAGAACAGTGATCCCCAACCTTTCTGGCACCAGGGATGGGTTTCGTGGAAGACAATTTTTCCAGACTTGGGGGTGGGAGGTGATACACTACATTTATTGTGCACTTTATTTCTATTTTTACATTGTTATCATTCATCATAATGTAGAATCAGTGGGAGCCCTGAGCTGATTTTCCTGCAATTGGACAGTCCTATCTGGAGGTGATGAAAGACAGTAACACCTGAAGTGTGTTGCTTATGTCCAGTCTACATCATAATCTTGTTTTGGTTGCTGTCACTGCAGAAAAGATAGGATGTTGGAAATGGAAGGAAGCTTTTCAGTGCTTTTGTGGTAATCTCAGGATATTCCACTTTGGCTTTAATCCAGAACATACGGAGATTTGAAGTTGTCTCAAACATACTTTTAAGGCCACTGTCATTTGCAATCTCAAGCAGTTGATATTCTTCAAGCACAAAGCTGATTCACCTGGCTTATACACAAATGGGTGATGGATCATTCTTTCTCAGTTCGGGGGTCTTTTGTGGTTGGGAAGTAATGCTCAAACTCTTTTGAAAGCTGATATAGGTGATCATGCACCAGCTGGGAGAAGGAAGTCCCTGGCTTGGTCTCTTTCAATATCTCTGCTAATGTTTGAAGCATGTTCAGAAATCCCAATGTTCATTCATCACCCCCGTAACTCCAGTTTGGCTTTCAATGCAGCCACTTTATCTGCCGACTTGACCACAGTTGTTGTTCTCCCCTAAAGTGACAGGCTGAGTTCACTGAGCAGGTTGAATATGTCACATAAGTAAGCAAGTTTTGGGACCCATTCTGTGTCACTGAAATGTGCTGCCAGTGATAACTGCTTTTCTAAAAGAAATCTTTGAAATGGCTCTCTTAACTCAAAAACTCTGGCAAGTGATCTACCTTGAGAAAGCCATCTCACTTCTATGTACAAAAGAAGACGTGTGTGCTCTGTAGCCATCTCCTCACAGAGCTGTGCAAAAATACATGAGTTAAGGGCATGTCATTTAATGTGGTTGATAATTTTAATCACATCTTGCAAAACATTAAGTTCAAGTGACATTTGTGGCTAGCCAGCTACGTGTAGATTCACATTTGGAGGCAACCTCTTTGATCCAAGTAGTAGAACCAGAAAGGCACCCAGTCATGGCAGCCTCTCTGTCCATGCATATACCAATACAAAATTACCAATTCTGTTTTCCTGATATGTTATTCATATGTTTCGACTCTGTGTTGCCACCCAAATCTCATCTTGTAGCTTCCGCAATTCCTGCATGTTGTGGGAGGGACCCAGTGGGAGATGATTGAATCATGGGGGCAGGTCTTCCATGTCATTCTTGTGATAGTGAGTGGGTCTCATGAGATCTGATGGTTTTAAAAATGGGAGTTTCTCTGCACAAGCTCTTCTCTTGTCTGCTGCCATGAGAGACATGACTTTCACGTTACACCATGATTTTGAGGCCTCCCCAGCCATGTGGACTGTAAGCCCATTAAACCTTTTATTTTGTAAATTGCCCAGTCTTGAGTATCTTTTTCAGCAGCATGAAACTGGACTAATACAGTAATCATTCAAAGACTTGAATAGTTCTGTGCCGTTGGTTGGCAACAAAAGTGCACATAACATATCCTCATGCACATCCTCCTGAGAAGTATATTGCACAAAAACAAGCATTGTTGCCTTGTTGTCAACACTGGCAAACTTGTCAACCTGGATTGCATGCCACAGTGACTCATTAATCCTCCCTAACAATTGTGCCTCAATATCTCAGCTATTCCATTCACTCGTCTAGTTATGGTGCCAGCCAAAAGAGGAAAACATGACACCTTTTGAATTGCAGCATCTCCTAAAATGTCATGACTAACGTCCTTAGCAGTGGGCAGGATCAACTCTTCACTAATAGTAAAGGGCATCTTAGCATTAGCGATGCAGTTAGCCACTAAGAGTGATGCTCTCAGTGCAGACACATTTGATGAACTGGTAGCCGTGAATAATTACTTCTATTTTTCCTGTTCATTCTTTTTTTCTTTTTCATTCGAAAAACTCCAAAGGCTTGTCTTTTAGTGCAGGTTGTTTGGTCTCTATGTAGTGAAGATTTCATGGATCCATTGAATAGCCGGTCACTACATATACAAAGTGGGCTTAGAGAATGTTAATCACCTGTTGCAATCAACCCGTAAAAAGTAGGACTCTTGGTATTTTCATTTAAATGCAGCTTTCTTTTTGTTTGCAGTCTTAGAGTCTTCTGCTGTCTTATGATTGGATCTTTCCCTCTTTTCAAAGAAGCTCTCCATTGACATTTATTTCTCACTCATTTTAGCTAGGGTTAGCTTGTAGGCTTACCAAAACTGTAACTGAGATAAGCGAGCAGTACAGGAAAAAGGCAGGGATGGAAGTGAAAAATAAAATAATGGATGGGCTATACAAGGACTGAAATAAATGTCAGATTCTGACTTATAGCCTGATGCCAGATGCAGCTTAATTTTCACTTGTCACTCACTGATAGGGTTTTAATATTAGTCTGCAAGCAACTGATTTATTATGGCCTGTGCACAGTGAAACCTCTCTGCTAATGTTAATCTGTATTTGCAATTGCTCCCCAGTGCTAGCATCACTGCCTCAGCTATACCTCAAGTCATCAGGCAGTAGACTGTCATAAGAAGTGTACAGCCTAGACCCCTTGAATGTGCAGTTCACAAGAGGATTTGCACTCCTATTAGAATCTAATTGCACTGCTGATCTGACAGGAGGTGGAGCTCAAGCGGTAACCTGAGCAATGAGGAGTGACTGTAAATATAGACGAAGCTTTGCTTGCTCACTGCCGCCCACCTCCTATTGTGTGGTCTGGTTCCTAACAGGGGTTGGGGACCTCTGTTTTGGAAGCTTAGTTGAATTGCCCAAAATGAGGAATGATCTCTACTCATTCATTAAACCTAACTTTAGAGCATACTTTATTGATATCATGATTGTATTGATGGTGGTGACATTATAAAAAAGTGGTAATACCATTCCATAGGACCCATAGCATGTAAAATCTAAAATTAACTTTAATGATCACTTAATCTCACTCTTTAATTATTTTACAAATGAAATTATTGAGATACAAAGAAATAAAGCCTCTAGTTCTTGGTAGATTTGGGTTTGACCATGGAACTTCTGTCCTTAAGTCTTTCTTTATTAAATTTTCTCATTTGTAAATCACAACTACTCATAATACAAGGCCACCAAAACTCTAGGAAAGTATGATGTTAACTGAAGCTTTGTTGAATATACATGTAGCATACATATAGAAGTGTATACTTGAATATGCTTTCAGCAGGCTGTAGATAGGATAAAACAATACTTAAAAGGGAAAATATATCCAATCATAACTAAATTGCTATATTTCACTGGCTCTAAGATGCTATCCATTACATTAGTAACTGTTATTTTATTTACCACACAAAGAAAGAACAAAACACTGCCAGTTAAATGAGGATACCAATTATAGGATGTGACCCAATTTTAGAAATTTTAAAATTTAAAACAATCATCTTGAGAACTGAAGTATGGTGATAAGTAAAATCATGTCTATACTACTCTTTTTTGCTGAAATAACTTATTTGATATTACTAATATCTTCATACTTACACCACATTCATCACGGGTAAAGGTAAGTGAAGGATACAAATGCAAATATTTTCATGTAGCGCATATATACAGGAAAAAGTTATAGCTTTTTTTAAATCAAATTATGTCAGGATGCTTTTGGAAACCCAACTCAAGCCAACATTTAAAATAAAGAGCATTTAAAGGCTTGCTGACTACAAAATTCACAGTATCATCCCTGCACTGATTCTAATTTTCTGTGTCCTTTCACCTCTGCTGCCTCTACGTATTGGCCTTGAACTCAGCCTAGCTTCCCCTGAAGCAATCAGATGCTGGAGCAGTTCCAGGGCTCACATCTGCTCTCCACACCACACAGAGTGAAGGGAGCCACCCATCCTACCTTTCTTAGTTGAAAGCCCAGAGTTCATGCTGATAGACCAGCTTCAGTCACAAGCAGTTCAGTGAAGCCATTAAGAGCACAGATTCCAGAGCCAGACTGCCTGAGTTAGGATCCATCCCAGCTCACTGTTTATCAGCTCTGTGCCTCAGAGCAGCAAAAAGGGGATTATAATAGCACCTACCCTGGGGGGTTGTGGTGAGGACCAAATGGGCCAATGAAGTGCTTAGAACAGCACAAAGCACTTAGTAAATTAGAAAGTACTGTAAAAGTGATGATGATGATGATGATGATGATGATGATGATGTCCATGCCTAAAGTAATCACCATGGCTGGAGGGCGACTGTGCTGAATGGCTTATCCTAGATCAAAACACTCTTCTAACTCAATAGGCAAAATTGGCTTCTCTGCAACCACATGGGTCCCCAGATAGGAGCCATTGAGAATAACTTGGCAAATGAGGCATAGAAAGCAGGCAGGGGCAAGCAGCAAATGTTCATTACACAAATAATTATTCTATGCTTTATATATTTTACAAATATGTATTTTCATGTATCAAATTTCCACTTTCCATGAATTATACATTTCACAAATGCTACTCAGCCTCCCCCTTTTGCTCACATCCTTTCTTTCATTTTACACCTCAGTCAGTATTCATCAACTGTTGCTGTGTGTCAGGCATAGCACTAAGCAAACTGGTCTCTGCCTTCAAGGAGCTTACAGTCTTATAGAATGATAGTTCTTGGCAAATATTGATCTTGCTTTAGCTAGATCACTATTATACAGAATGAAAATGTACGTGGCTGAATAGGAACAGCTCTGCTCTGCAGCTCTCAGCAAGACCAACACAGAAGGTGGGTGATTTCTGCATTTCCAACTGAGGTACCCAGTTCATTACAATGAGACCTGCTAGACAGTGGGCACAGTCCACGGAGGGTGAGCAGAAGCAGGGTGGGGCATTACCTAGAAGTGCAAGGGCTGGGAACCTTCCTTCCCTAGCCAAGGGAAGCCACGAAGGACTGTGTTATATGACCCAGATACTAAGCTTTTCCCATGGTTTTTGCAACCCGAAAACCAGGAGATTCCCTCATATGCCTATACCACCAGGGTTCTGGGTTTCAAGCACAAAATTGAGCAGCTGTTTGGGTGGATGCTGAGTTAGCTGGAGTTCTTTTTCATCCCCAGTGGCACCTGGAACCACAGCAAGACATAATCATTCACTCCCCTGGAAAAAAAGCTGAAGCCAGGGAGTCGATTGGTCTTGCTCAGTGGGTCCCACCCCCACAGAGCCCAGCAAGCTAAGATCCACTGGCTTGAAATTCTCACTGCCAGCACAGCAGTCTGAAGTCGACCTGGAACACTCAAGCTTGGTGGGGGGAGGGAAGTCTGCCATTACTGAGGTTTGAGTAAGCAGTTTTCCCCTCACAGTGTAAATAAAGCCACTGGGAAATTCAGTGGCTATGGCCAGACTGCCTCTCTAGATTCTTTCTCTCTGGGCCGAGCATCTCTGAAAGAAAGGTAGCAGCTCCAGTTACGGGCTTATAGATAAAACTCCTATCTCCCTGGGACAGAGGACTTGGGGAAGGGGCAGCTGTGGGTGCAGCTTCAGCAGACTTAAATGTTTCTGCCTGCAGGCTCTGAAGACAGCAGTAGATCTTCCCACACTCGAGCTCTGCTAAGGGACAGATTGACTCCTCAAGTGGGTCCCTGACCCCCATCCCTCCAGACTGGGAGACACCTCCCAGCAGGGGTCCACAGACACTTCACACAGGAGAGCTCTGGCTGGCATCTGGTGGGATGAAGCTTCCAGGGAAAGGAAAAGGTAGCAATGTTAGCTGTTCTGCAGCCTCCAGTGGTGATACCCAGGCAAACAGGGTCTAGAGTGACCCTCCAGCAAACTCCAGCAGACCTGCAGCAGAGGGGCCTGACTGTTAGAAGGAAAACTAACAAACAGAAAGCAATAACATCAACATCAATAAAAAGGGCACCCATGCAAAAACCCCATCCAAAGGTCACCAGCATCAAAGATCAAAGGTAGATAAATCCACAAAGATAAGGAAAACCCAGAGCAAAAATGCTGAAAATTCCAAAAACCAGAATGCCTCATCTCCTCCAAATGATTGCAACACCTTGCCAGTAAGAGCACAAAACTGGACAAAGAACGAGTTTGATGAATTGTCAGAAGCAGGCTTCAGAAGGTGGTTAATAACAAACTCCTCTGAGCTAAAGGAGCACAGTCTAAGCCAATGCAAGGAAGCTAGAAACCCTGATAAAATGTTACACGAACTGCTAACAAGAATAACCAGTTTAGTAAAGAGCAAGAATGACCTGATGGAGCTGAAAATCACAGCACAAGAACTTCATGAAGTATACACAAGTATCAGTAGCCAAATTGATCAAGCAGAAGAAAAAATATCAGATATTGAATATCAACTTAATGAAATAAAGTGAGAAGACAAGATTAGAGAAAAAAGAATGAAAAGGAATGAACAAAGCCTCCAAGAAATATGGCACTATGTGAAAGGACAAAACCTATGATTGATTAGTGTACCTGAAAGAGATGGAGAGAATGGAACAACATTGGAAAACACATATCAGAATATTATCCAGGAGAACTTCCCCAGCCTAGCAAGACAGGCCAACATTCAAATTTAGGAAATACAGAGAACACTGCTAAGATACTCCTTGAGAAGAGCAACCCCAAGATTTGTAATTGTCAAATTCACCAAGGTTGAAATCAAGGGAAAAAATGTTAAGGGCAGCCAGAGAGAAAGATCAGGTTACCCACAAAGGGAAGCCCATCAGACCAACAGCAGATCTCTCTGCAGAAACCCTACAAGCCAGAAGAGAGTGGGGGCCAAATATTCAACATTCTTAAGCAAATGAATTTTCAACCCAGGGCTTCATATCCAGCCAAACTAAGCTTCATAAGTGAAGGAGAAATAAAATTTTTTACAGACAAGCAAATGATGAGGGATATTTTGTCTCCACCAGGCCTACCTTACAAGAGCTTTTGAAGGAAGCACTAAATATGAAAAGGAAAAACTGGTATCAGTCACTGCAAAAACATACCAAAATATAAAGACCAATGACACTATGAAGAAACAGCATCAACTAATGCACAAAGTAACCAGCTAGAATCATGATGACAGGATCAAACTCACAAATAACAATATTAACCATAAATGTAAAAGGGTTAATGCCCCAATTAAAAGGCATAAACTGGCAAATTGGATAAAGAGTCAAGACCCATTGGTGTGCTGTATTCAGGAAACCCATCTCATGTGTAAAGACACACATGGACTCAAAATAAAGGGATGGAGGAATATTTGTCAAGCAAATGGAAAGCCAAAAAAAAGCAGGGTTTGCAATACTAGACTCTGATAAAACAGACTTTAAACCAACAAAGATCAAAAAAAGACAAAGAAAGGCATACATAATGGTAAAGGGATCAATGCAACAAGAAGAGCTAACTATTCTCAATATATATGCATCCAATGTAAGAGCAACCAGATTCATAAAGCAAGTTTTTAGAGACCTATGAAGAGACTTAGACTCCCACATAGTAATACTGGGAGAACATAACACCTCACTGTCAATATTAGACATATCAATAAGACAGAATATTAGCAAGGATATGCAGGACTTGAACTCAGCTCTGGACCAAGCAGAACTAATAGGCATCTACAGAACTCTTCACCCCAAATCCACAGAATATACATTCTTCTCAGCACTATGTAGCACTTAATCTAAAATTGATCACATAATTGGAAATAAAACACTCCTCAGCAAATGCAAAGGAATAGAAATCATAACAGTCTCTCTGATCCACAGTTCAATCAAATTAGAACTCAGGATTAAGAAACTCATTCAAAACCACACAACTACATGGAAACTTAACAACCTGCTCCTGAATGACTACTGAGTAAATAACAAAAATAAGGCAGAAATAAATAAGTTCTTTGAAACCAATGAGAACAAAGACACAACATACCAGAATCTCTGGGACACAGCTAGCGCAGTGTTTAGAAGGAAATGTATAGCACTAAATGCCCACAGGAGAAGGCGGGAAAGATCTAAAATTTACACCATAACATCACAATTAAAAGAACTAGAGAAGCAAGAGCAAGCAAATTCAAAAGCTAGCAGAAGACAAGAAATAACGAAGATCAGAGCATATCTGAAGAAGACAGAGACACAAAAACGCTTCAAAAAAAATCAATGAATTCAGAAGCTGATTTTTTGAAAAGATTAACAAAACAGATAGGCTGCTAGCCAGACTAATAAAGAAGAAAAAGGAGAAGAATTAAATGGACACAATGAAAAATGATAAAGGGGATATCACCACTGATCCCACAGAAATATAAACTACCATCAGAGAATACTGTAAACACCTCTATGCAAATAAACTAGAAAATCTAGAAGAAATGGATAAATTCCTGGATACATATACCCTCCCAAGGCTGAATCAGGAAGAGGTCAAATCCTTGAGTAAACCAATAGCAAGTTCTGAAATTGAGGCAGTAATTAATAGCCTATGAACCAAAAAAAAGCCCAGGACCAGATGGATTCACAGCCGAATTCTACCAGAGGTACAAAGAGAAGCTGGTATCATTCCTTCTGGAACTATTCCAAACAATAGAAAAAGAGGTACTCCTTCCTAACTCATTTTATGAGGCCAGGATCATTGTGACACCAAAACTGGCAGAGACACAACAACAACAAATTTCAGGCCAATATCCCTGATGAACATCAATGCAAAAATTCTCAATAAAATACTGGCAAACCAAATCCAGCTGCACATCAAAAAGCTTATCCACCACGATTAAGTCGGCTTCATCCCTGGGATGCAAGTCTGATTCAACATATGCGAATCTATAAACGTAATTTATCACATAAACAGAACCAATGACAAAAACCACATGATTATGCCAATAGATACAGAAAAGGCCTTTGATAAAATTCAACACTCCTTCATGCTAAAAACACTCAATAAATTAGGGATTGATGGAACATACCTCAAAATAATAAGAGCTATTTATGACAAACCTGTAGCCAATATCACACTGAATGGGCAGTGGCATGTGCCTATAGTCCCAGCTACTTGGGAGGTTAGGGCAGGAGAATCACTTGAACCCGGGAGGCAAAGATTGCAGTGAGCCGAGATTGTGCCACTGCACTCCAGCCTGGCGACAGAGCAAGACTCCATCTCAAAAAATAAAAGAAAAAAGAAAATTGGCACAAGACAAGGATGCCCTCTCTCACTACTCCTATTCAACATAATATTGGAAGTTCTGGCCAGGGCAATCAGGCAAGAGAAAGAAATAATGGGTATTCAAATAGGAAGAGAGGAAGTCAAACTGTCTCTGTTTGCTGATGACATCACTGTATATTTAGAAAACCCCATCTTCTCAGCCCAAAAACTTCTTAAGCTGATAAACAACTTCAGCAAACTCTCAGGATTCAAAAATCAAAGTGCAAAAATCACAAGCATTCCTGTACACCAATAACAGACAAACAGAGAGCCAAATCAAGAGTGAACTCCCAGTCACAATTGCTACAAAGACAAGAAAATACGTAAGAATACACAAGGTATGTGAAGGATCTCTTAAGGAAAACTACAAACCACTGCTCAAGGAAATAAGACAGGACACAAACAAATGAAAAAAACATTTCATGCTCATGAATAGGAAGAATCAATATCGTGAAAATGCCCATACTGCCCAAAGTAATTTATAAATTAAATGCTATTCTGATGAAGCTACCATTGATGTTCTTCACAGAATTAGAAAAAAACTACTTTAAATTTCACATGGAACCAAAAAAGAGTCCATATAGCCAAGACAATCCTAAGCAAAAAGAACAAAGCTGGAGGCATCATGCTACTTGACACTTCAATCTATACTACAAGGCTACCTTAACCAAAACAGCATGGTACTGCTACCAAAACCGATATATATACCAATAGAACAGAACAGAGGCCTCAGAAATAACACCACACATCTACAACCATCTGATTTTTGACAAACCTGACAAAAACAAACAATGGGGAAAGGATTCCCTATTTAATAAATGATGTTGGGAAAACTGGCTAGTCATATGCAGAAAACTGAAACTGGACCACTTCCTTACACCTTATACAAAAATTAACTCAAGATGGATTAAAGACTTAAACGTGAGACCTAAAACCATAAAAACTCTAGAAGAAAACCTAGGCAATACCATTCAGGACATAGGCATGGGCAAAGTCTTCATAACTAAAACACCAAAAGCAATTGCCACAAAAGCCAAAATAGACAATTGGGATCTAATTACACTAAAGAGCTTCTGCACAGCAAAAAACTGTCATCAGAGTGAGCAGGCAACCTACAGACTGGGAGAAAATTTTTGCAATCTATCCATCCAACAAAGGGCTAATATTCAGAATCTACACGGAATTTAAACAAATTTACAAGAAAAAAACAAACAGCCCCATCACAAAGTGGGTGAAGTATATGAACAGACACGTCTCAAAAGAAGACACTTTTGCAGCCAACAAACATATGAAAAAAGCTCATTATCACAAGTCATTAGAGAAATGCAAATCAAAACCACAATGAGAAGCCATCTCACACCAGTTACAATGGCAAACATTAAAAAGTCAGGAGACAACTGATGTTGGAGAGAATGTGGAGAGATAGTAACACCTTTACACTGTTGGTGGGAATGTAAATTAGTTCAACCATTGTGGGAAACCGTGTGGTGATTCCAAGGATCTAGAACCAAAAATACCATTTGACCCAGCAATCCCATTACTGGTTATATACTCAAAGGATTATAAATCATTCTACTGTAAAGACACATGTACACATATGTTTATTGCAGCACTATTTACAATAGCAAAGACTTGGAACCAACCAAAATCCCATCAATGATAGACTGGATAAAGAAAATGTGGCATATATACATAATGGAATACTATGCAGCCATAAAAAAGAAAAAGTTCACATGCTTTGCAGGGACATGGCTGAAGCTGGAAACCACTATTCTCAGCAAACTAACACAGGAACAGAAAACCAAACACTACATGTTCTCACTCATAAGTGGGAGTTGAACAATGAGAATACATGACACAGGGAGGGGAACATCACACACCAGGGCGTGTCGTGGGGAGGAGGGCTAGGGGAGGAATAGCATTAGGACAAATACCTAGTGCATGTGGGGCTTAAAACCTAGATGATGGGTTGATGGGTGCAGCAAACCACCATGGCACCTGTAACCTATGTAACAAACCTGCACATGTATCCCAGAACTTAAAGTATTAAAATAAAATAAAAGTGCAAGTAGGAGCCTAGAAAATCAATATGTAAATTTTTCCTTGTTGGGTAAATTGTTTTGTGACTATATTGTATTCTAATTACTGAATATATTTATGTGTCGATCCTCCCTATTGGACTGTGAACTCCCTGAGGGCACAGGCAGCCCCCTATTCAGCTAATTGTCTGTAACACCTAAGATGTTGCCTGGCCCATGGTAGATACTCATAGCTTTTAATTAATTAATTAAACTAATAATTTAATCCAAATGCCAAAATTACGTAGTATGCCTGGCTTGAGTATGTAAGAATGTAGTAGAAAAAGACAATTTCTGATTACTTGTCTAAAAGATTCTTCTGGTTTTTGCCATTTAGAATAACTTGAAGTTAAAATTTACCTCCTCATTATCTATGTTTCAAAGCAAAATGTGGCCTATATTCTACCTTTGAAACTAACCCCAGTTTTTAGCTGGACATGCTTCTCAGATTCCCTGCAAGTAGTGATGGCTATATGACTCAGGTATGGCCAATGAAATGTAAGTGTGAAGTATTAAACGGCACTTTCCGAGTCTTTTAAAAATCTTCCTAAACGTCTTTAACAAGAGAAAGGGAGACATGCATCTCTGGGCTCCTTCCTGGTCCTGCAATTTGAATGTGATGGCTGGAGTGCAAAGAGCCTTTCAAGACAAGGTGGAACCAGAAAGGAGCCTGCACCCAAGCATGGAAACCCTGCACCAGCCTTGGGCAGCCTATCTCAGGGCTTATTCATGAGGAAAGAAGAAAGAAACCTCCACCTTGTCGAAATCTCTGTTGTTTGTTTTTTGGGCTTTTGGGTTTTGTTGCTGTTGTTAAAAATGGCCAAAAATAATCCTCACTGAAACCCACATTACTTAATTAATAGTGTAAAACAGCAAGGAACAAACTTGACAACCTACATATCTTTTTTTAAGGACCACTTGCTTCTGTGCAATTATATGCTGCTTTTTAGAAATACATTTTTCCCATTGAATAAAAATATTTAACTTCATCTCCCTTGCCTGGATACCACAGCTTCAAACATGATAAATTAATTCACTAAGATTAAGGTCTCAGAGTTTTGCTAAATACATCCTTCCACAGACACCACAAACTGCCCATCCTTAAATCACTTTCAATTTCAGCCTTGGGAAACTCATCTCAAAATCACACTCTCTTTGGCAGACTCTGAAAAAAATTGAAGAGGCAAGATACTAGAAAGACACTGTCAAGGAGGCTTTTCATAATCTCATTATTTTCTCCCTCTGGAGAATTACTGCTATGAGAAATGTGCTGTTCTTGGTTCCTGTATAGGAATGCCACCTGAAACACACACACCCATCTCCCCGGAGCCACTGTCTCACGTCTTGACCACTAGATCTACATAGGCAATATACTTCAGTAGCCAAACTTTACACATCTGCTGTCTAAAGCAATAAGCTTCAAAATGTCTATAGTACATTTAACTACAGCTTAAGTTGAAACTAGGTTGTGTTGGGATTTAAATGCCAAGTTCAATATTTCAGATATCAACATGTAGGTGACGGTAGGCCACTGGTTTTGAGGCATCTCTTGCATTATATGAAGCAATCCTTGTAATAAAAGGTTTTTTTAAGTTTTAAACATTTGAGAATATATTTTTCCACCAATGCATACTTACATTTGGCATTCAGCAACTTGACACAAACAAAGAGATGCAATCAGAATATCAATTGTGGAAGGAGACTTCCACACCTTTTTCTTAGCCTCCACTGCATCATGGAGAAGCTTCATTGTCTTCTTAAACCAAGTCCACCATCTTGATTCTTAGTGGAAACTCACTCCAGATTTTGGCAATAAATTGGTCATTGCTCTCAGTCTTCTTTTTCTTTTTTAAATGTAATACTGTTTATTTAACTTCAAAAACATTTCAGCATTCTAAACATACAAAAAGAAAGCAGAATGTTGAAAATCGTATTTAAGTACAAAAGATTCTTGAATTTTCATTGATTCAGTGGCTCTTCACTTTGCTGACAATGAAGAGTTCTACGGTTTGTTTTAAAATAAACAGTTTAAAAACAATTGCACTTAAATAAAAAACAGCAAACAAATTTAAAAAAAAAAACACTTCTCATGCCAGCTGACCCCACTTTGCCCACAGCTAACAATAGCAGCAGAATTCTGTATTTGTCACTATATGGGAAATAAGACAACCTGAAGCTAAATGGATGCCCACTGCAGAGTCAACAGGTCCAGCCTCATAGTGCACACCCTGAGCTACCACCCTTCCAAAAGGCATTTTGCCCCCATAGCCTCAATGCCAAGTAAGGAGCATCAAAAGTTTGTCTAGGTTGTTTTGCTCTTTTTACAAACTATAGTTTGATAACTCAGGATTTCCAGCCAATAACCACATAGTTAATACCATGTTACAAATTAGAAAATAAAATGCCAAAAACATCTTTAAATGCCTTGTCACACCAACAGCAAAGGGCACACAGTGAGAACTCCAGAATGTCTTTTCATTTAAAAAACATTTGGACATATGTACAACTTTGACATCGTTTCAGGGTGCTCCAGACACCCATGGCCACTTCACGTAAACCACTGATAATTTCTAGATCATTTCGAGAGACTACAATATGGTTGTGATAAAATTTTGTAATTAATGAGGGCAACAGACACTTCTGAAATAAGAGATGTGTCAATTACAGCACTCCCCTACTCTAAGATATTCGTAGGGAGACAGATAAACAGTTGTTTTATTCATCCTCTTTCCCCTCTTCTTCATCCTCATTGTCTTTGCCTTCATCTTCCACCTTTTTCTAGGCAACTTTAGCAGGACCCTCTGCACCATCGAACTTGCCTTTGGACCTACAGTCAGATACATCCTTCTCACACTTCTCCTTCAGCTTTGCCACCTTAGTGATGTAAGCTGGTCTTCACTGTCACTTAAGTTACTCCATGTCTCACCCAGCTTTTTTGCTACATCTCCAATAGAGATGCCAGGGTTTGTGGATTTGATCTTGAGGCAGAATTCTCAACAGAATGGAGCAGCCTCATATTAGCTGCCTCTGCAAGAGCTGCCTTCTCAGTTTTCTATGCCGTAAGATTTTTTGGTTTTATGCCTTGATGAATTTTAGTGAAACCAGTGTTCTAAGCTAACACTATTCTTCCAGAACATTTTGTGTTCTGCTAAAAAATAATCAGAGATAGACCATCTTCAAGGATGAGTAAGGTTTATGGGCAAAGAAGTGGTATGGGCCTAGCACCTACTCTTCCTGAGTTATCTGCTATTATGCAATGACCTGGAAACAGTTCATAGTCTCAAGCCACTCCACTGCATTTTTTCATTAGTGTATTACTGGCATGGCTATGCTGTCCTTGGAGTGGAGTGGTTATGGTTAAGAAACCTAAGTTTGCCCAGGAATTTGAGACAAGCCCAAGTAACATAGCAAGACTCTGAATGACTCTAAAAAAGAAAAATAAGTAAGCAAACAAATAAATAAAAGAAACCTAAGTGCATCCGAAGAGATGGTCTGTTCCCTGACAAAAGGCAGAGAGAAGAGCAGATAGAATGACAAAGGGTAGACACTGTTCTTCACACCTGCACTAGATTTTAGTTCTGTGTATTTATGTTTTGATCCAGCTATTTTTCCAGCCATCACATAGCCTAAGGCACCACCGAAAATCACCCATGGCACATTTTATCTTGAATGGGGCCTTTCAGCTAGGTAAGAGATGATGAAGTAAATTGTTAAAATTGTTTTGTCAGTGTAATCACTTGATATTTTCTGATATTTCTGCTGTTTTAATTAAAGCAACAGTTCCTTGCCCCTCCCTCCACTCCATAGTACATTTGAAAATGTCTAGAGAAATTTTGGTTTGTCACAACTAGGAATTTCCTACTTATATCAAATGACTAGAGACAAGAGATGCTGCTTACCATACTACAAACAGGAGACAAATCCAAAATTTCTGTAGTGTCACTGTTAAAAACAAAAAAATTAAAGCAATGTCTCATATTTCATGTAATGTTATATAATAATACTTACTGTTATATATAATACACTAAAATTTTATGCTTTTCAAATTCTATTAAAATTTAATGGTCTTATTTTAATCAACTTAAAATTTATTTATTTTTTTTTTTTTTTTTTG
>NW_016107361.1:1283797-1292614 GCF_001604975.1 Cebus imitator | reverse complement strand
TTTTAGTAGAGACGGGGTTTCACCATGTTGACCAGGATGGTCTCGATCTCTTGACCTCGTGATCCACCCGCCTCGGCCTCCCAAAGTGCTGGGATTACAGGCTTGAGCCACCGCGCCCGGCTAAAATTTATTTTTATATATTAAAAAATATTTTAACTTATAAATATAAATTCATTGTTATATTTAATATGATTATTTTAGATACATTATTTTTAATAGACTTTATAGAGCAGTTTTAGCTTCACAGCAAAATTGAATAGAAGGTACGGAGATTCCCCATGCAGCCCCTGGCCCTGCATACACGCAACCTCCCCATCGATATTCCTCACCAGAGTAGTACATTTGTTACAATTGATAAACTTACATGGATACATCATTATCAACCAAAGTCCATAGTTTACATTAAGGTTCACTCTTGGGTGTACATTTCATGGATTTGGACAAATATATAACGAACATGAATTCGTTATTATAACAACATACAACATAGTTTCACCACCTTAAAAATCCTCTATAATCCATCTATTCGTTTCTTTCTTCCCCTTAACTCCTGGTAACCAGCAATGTTTTTACTGTCTCCATAGTTCTGGCTTTTCTAAATATCATGTAGTTAGAATCATATGGTATACAGCCTTTTCAGACTGTCTTCTTCCACTTAGTATGTAATATGCATTTAAGTTTCCTCTATGTTTTTTCATGGCTTGATAGTTCATTCCTTTTTAGCACTGAAAAATTTTCATTACCTGGATGTACTTGTTATATATTTTATTTTATAAATTATGTTTTCATTTACTCATATCCACTTAATTTGATTATATTTTGGATTCTAAAAGATGTTGAAAAAATACTGAAATAAAATTTAATTTCAAAAAAAGCTTAAATTTATATTTAATGGCTTTATCTTACTATATTTTTTCCTTAGTACATTTTATTTTATTTTATTTTATTTTTATTTTTATTTTTATTTTTTTTTTGAGACAGAGTTTCGCTGTTGTTACCCAGGCTGGAGTGCAATGGCGCGATCTTGGCTCACCACAACCTCCGCCTCCTGGGTTCAGGCAATTCTCCTGCCTCAGCCTCCTGAGTTAGCTGGGATTACAGGCACGCGCCACCATGCCCAGCTGATTTTTTGTATTTTTAATAGAGACGGGGTTTCACCATGTTGACCAGGATGGTCTCGATCTCTTGACCTCATGATCCACCCGCCTCGGCCCCCCAAAGTGCTGGGATTACAGGCGTGAGCCACCGCGCCCGGCCTCCTTAGTACATTTTAAAGAGTCAATTCTTGATTGGACCTTAGGCTTTATAGGTTATAACTCTAACTCTATGGTTATGAAACAATTTTATAATCTCAAGATATTTATAATTCATTAAGATTGTTATTCTTCTAGTTTTGAAATATAAATCTCTATTTTTATGGAGGAAAAAGGGAGTTATAGAGATAACTTGCAATGGGTGTCAGAAATTTAAATTCTAGATGAGCTTTTCTCATCCAGTATTCCAAGTAAATAATCATTTAATATTTATCCTCTTAAACCACACACTGTTGCATACAACAAAAATGAAATAAAATGATTATACTAATTTTCAAACTCAAGTATTTTCAAATCTATGGACTTTGACCAAAACCTAATGGGCCAATAGACTCAGATTCTACCAAATCAACTTAAAATTTCAACTAATCTTTTCTTTTCACTGGCTTACTTCTATTTTATTTGTTGCTATATTTTTATTTAATTCTTTGAAGGCAAACAGTCTTTTTTCATCTTTTTTATGCAAGAAAGATGAGTGGAAGAAACTTCAGTATAAGTTAAATCAGAACCTGCTTTACACATCTTAAGCATGACAAGATAGTTGTTTTACTGCATGTAAGAGGAGTCAATTCTATATTACATGTAGTAATAATTAATGGCTAATTCAACATAGCAAAAAATCACAAAATTAATTTGTTTTTGAGTTTGAAATACATTATCTGATCTTTTACTAAATATTCATTATTTAATATTTAATCATGGGCCAGGCACGGTGGCTCGTGTCTGTAATCCTAGCACTTTGGGACATCAAGGCAAGTGGATCACTTGAGGCCAGGAGTTTGAGACCTGCCTGGCCAACAGAGTAAAACGCTGTCTCTACTAAAAATACAAAAATTAGCAAGACATGGTGGTTCACACCTGTAATCCCAGCTACTTCAGGGGCTGAGACACAAGAATTGCTTGAACTCGGGAGGCAGAGGTTGCAATAAGCCGAGGAGATTGCACTTCTGCACTCCAGCCTGGGTGACATAGTGAGACTCTGTCTCAAAAAAAAATATATTTAATTATGCTTTTCATGACCAATAATATATTTGCATCCCATGAGCACTATTTCAGCTGTCCCTTAGAGCTCTGCATATAATGGGTGATCTCAGGGATCAATTTATAAAAATCTATGTTTCTCTTGGGTAAACAAATGTAGAAAAACCTCAAACATTTTGAAGAAATGTTATTTGACATTTCAATAGAAAACTCTAGTTCTGGCCAGGTAATGGTGGCTCACCCCTGTAATCCCAGCTACTTGTGGGGGCTGAGGCACAAGAACTGCTTGAACCCAGCAGGCAGAGGTTGCAGTGAGCTCAGATTGCGTCACTGCTCTCGCCTGGGCAACAGAGTAAGACACTGTCTCAAAAAAAAAAAAAAAAAAGAGAAAACTCTGGTTCTGTCACTCTAATGATCTCATTCATTTGTTGCCCAGTTGTTATTTTTAAAAGGCCTATGGCCCTGCGGGCATCACCATCATGTCACTTGATACACTCAGCTGAAATTTTTGCCTTACTTACCTATCTTTCCTACTTATCTGTAGGCAAGTAAGTCTAGGACCATTACTAAGTATCCTTAGCATCCAGGTTCTAAGCACAGGACCTAACATATACTAGATATTCAGAAAATATTTGACAAAGGAAGGAATGGAATGGAGAAAGGGTGAGAGAAAGGAAGGGAAACAGGAAGGGAAGCTGGGAAGTAATCTTAAAGATAGCAACCCATGTTCCCAGTGTGCAATTCTGGATCCAGAGAAAACAGAGATTTCATTCACAAATTATTATTTTTGTCTGTGCTAACTTGTCTGGGCTACCTGAAGGACAAGTGAGTCACCTCTCTCTATTTTGCTTAACTCAGAATATACTCAGGGCAGAAAAGCATTAGACACTGCTTGAAAATATTGTAAGGCAAATTAAAAACCTGCAGCCACCTAAGGCAAAAAGTTATGGTTGATACATACAATATATAGTCTAAAATCTGGAAAGAACAGCTGAGGAAACTTTCCTTGGGAAATTAGAGCATTCAACAGCACTCATGTGTACCTGGAAATTTAGAAAGCTACATGCTTGTCAAAACAGGATAAATGCTTAGAAGAGATCTGAGAAGACCATAAGCTTTCAACTTTGGCTAATCTCTGGAAGTGAAGGCTAAGGTGAAGTTGTAAAGAGCCTGGCAAAGTATTGAAGGAGCAGATCTGCATAGAGCCAATCCAAAGATGTTTTTTATTGTGTTTGTTTTGTTCTTAGTTCCTGGCAATCAAGGAAACCTTTGTCAAATCACAAGCTGAAAACAAGCAAATGAACAAACATTTCAGTGATTACACATGACAAAGAATATAGTCTTTGCAGAAAAAGAAGTTTGGGAAGTTATTAAACAGATGACTGCAGTCTTGCATAATAAAGAACAGCAAGCCGTGGGGAAAGGGGAGAATCCAATATCCAGGGTTACCACATTATAATATTAAAATGTTGGAGGGATCCCAAGATGGCCGAATAAGAGGCAGCTCCGGAAAGCAGCTCCCAGCGAGAGTTGCAAAAGCTAAGTGGTCTCCACAATTCTAAATGAGGTACCAGGTTCATTTTGTGGGGTCTGGTTGGTTAGTGGGTATAAACCAAATAGGGCAAGTTGAGGCAAGGTGGGGCACTGCCCCACCCAGGAGGTGCATGCAACTGACCAGAGGACCAGGGGATCTCTCTCTCTGGGACTTTGGTTCAGATATAGTGCTCCACCCAAGCCCTCTACAACCCACAGAACAGGAGACCTTCACCAGGCTGAAAAGCCTCAGTGAGCTGCCTGAAAAGGGCAGAACAGCAATGTCAGCCAGCACCCAGGCTGCAGCATAGATCTAGGCAGAAGCACTGGCTGACACGAAAGCCAGAAAGCCGGCTGGACGGAACTACCTGGTCCCCAGAAAGAAGGGGAACTGAAAGCAGGGAAACATACTGTACAGCAGGATGGGTTCCCCAGCCACAGAAAGCCCAGCAGGCTAAAAAACTCTTACTTGAGTTTTGCACCCAGAACATCAGTTAGCGAGCAACCACGAACAATCAAGCTTGTCGAGTGGGTGGGTGGGGAGAGGGTTGGGGGGAAGGGCAGCTGCCATTGCAGAAGCCTGTCTAATTTTCCTGAGTAAATAAAAGATGCAGTAGCTCCACTGAATCTATGGCAGCTCAGCAGCGCCTCTGCAGGTAGACAAAGGAAAGGCCACCTCCCCAAGCAGCTACCCGAGAACAAAACTATATAAATCCAACAAGATGGGAAGAAACCAGTGCAAAGAGAATGAAACCATCAAAAACCAGAATGTCTCTCCCCCACCACAAGATCGCAACTCCTTACCATCAAGGGGACAAAGCTGGACAGAGAATGAATTGACACAAGCTGGCTTCAGAAGGTGGGTAATAACAAACTTCTCTGAGTTAAAGGAACATGTTCTAACCCAATGCAAAGAAACTAAAAACCTTGAAAAAAAAAAGTTAGACGAGATGCTAACTGGAATAACCAGTTTAGAGAAGAACACAAACAACATGATGGAGCTGAAAAACACAGCACAAGAACTTCATGAAGCATACACAAGTTTCAATAGCCGAATAGATCAAGCAAAAGAACGGATATAAGAGATTGAAGATCAACTCAATGAAATAAAACTAGAAGGCAAGATTAGAGAACAAAGTGTGAAAAGAAATGAACAAAGCCTTCAAGAAATATGGGATTATGTGAAAAGACCTAATCTATGCTTGATCAGTGTATCGGAAGATGACGGGAAGAATGAATCCAAGCTGGAAAACATTCTTCAGGATATTATCCAGGAGAACTTCCCCAGCCTAGCAAGACAGGCCAACATTCAAATACAGGAAATACAGAGAACACCACAAAGATATTCCTCAAGAATAGCAACCCAAGGCGCATAATTGTCAGATTCACCAGGGTTGAAATGAAGAAAAAAATACTAAGGGCAGCCAGAGAGAAAGGTCAGGTCACCCACAAAGGGAAGCAATCAGACTCACAGTGAATCTCTCAGCAGAAACCCTAAAAGCCCGAAGAGAGTGGGGGCCAATATTCAACATCCTTAAAAAAAGAACTTTCAACCCAGAATTTCATATCCAGCCAAACTAAGCTTCATAAGTGATTGAGAAATAAAATCCTTAATGGACAAGCAATTGCTGAGAGATTTTGTCACTACCAGACCTGCTCTACAAGAGCTCCTGAAGGAAGCACTAAACACATAAAGGAAAAACTAGTACCAGCCACTGCAAAAAAGAACCAAATGCTAAAGACCAATGAAACAATGAAGAAATTAGGCCAACCAAAGGGCAAAACAACCAACCAGTAATAAAGTGGCAGGATCAAATTCACACATAACAATATTAACATTAGATGTAAATGGACTAAATGCCCCAATCAAAAGACACAGAATGGCAAACTGGATAAAAAGCCAAAAACCATCGGTGTGCTGTACTCAGAAGACCCATCTCACATGCAAAGACACACACAGACTCAAAATAAAGGGATGGAAGAAGATTTACCAAACAAATGGAGAGCAAAAACAAGCAGGGGTGGCAATTCTATTCTCTGACAAAATGGACTTTAAACCAACAAAAATCAAAAGAGACAAAGAAGGGCATTACATATTGGTAAAAGGATCAATACAACAAGAAGAGCTAACTATTCTAAATATATATGTACCCAATACAGGAGTACCCAGATACATAAAGCAAATCCTTAACAGCCTACAGAGAGACTTAGGCTCCCACACAATAATAGTGGGAGACTTTAACACTCTACTGTCAATATTAGACAGATCAACAAGACAGAAAATCAACAAGGAAATCCAGGACTTGAACACAGATCTGGACCAAGCGAACTTAATAGACATTTACAGAACTCTCAACCCCAAATCCACAGAATATACATTCTTTTCAGCACCACATTACATATACTCTAAAATTGACCACATGATTGGAAGTAAATCATTCCTCAGCAAATGCAAAAGAACGGAAATCATAACAAACAGTCTCTCAGACCACAGTGCAATCAAATTAGAATTTAAGATTAAGAAACTAACCTAAAACCATACAGCTTCATGGAAAATGAACAACTGGCTCCTGAATGTTGACTGGATAAACAATGAAATGAAGGAAGAAATAAAGATGTTCTTCGAAACCAATGAGAACAAAGACACAACATACCAGAATTTCTGGGACACACGTAAAGCAGTGTCTAGAGGGAAATTTATAGCAATAAATGCCCACATGAGGAGCAAGGAAAGGTCTAAAATCGACACCCTATCATCAAATTGAAAGAGTCAGAGGAGCAAGATCAAAAAAACTCAAAAGCTAGCAGAAAACAAGAAATAACTAAGATGAGAGCAGAACTGAAGGAGATAGAGACACAAAAAAACCTTCAAAAAAATCAACAAATCCAGGAGTTGGTTTTTTTGAAAAGATCAACAAAATAGATAAACCGCTAGCAAGACTAATAAAAAAGAAAAGAGGGAATAATCAAATAGATGCAATAAAAAATAACAAAAGGGACATCACCACCAATTTCGCAGAAATACAAACTACTATCAGAGATTACTATAAACAACTCTATGCACACAAACCAGTAAATCTGGAAGAAATGCATAAATTCCTGGACACTTGCACTCTCCCAAGACTAAACCAGGAAGAAGTTGAAACCCTGAATAGACCGATGACAAGGGCTGAAGTTGAGGCAGCAACTAATAGCCTACCAATTTAAAAAAGTCCAGGTCCAGACAGGTTTATAGCCGAATTCTACCAGACATACAAAGAAGAGCTGGTACCATTCCTTCTGAAACTATTCCAAACAATACAAAAAGAGAGAATCCTCCCAACTCATTTTATGATACCAACATCATCCTAACATCAAAACTGGGCAGAGAAAAACTAAAAATGAAAACTTCAGGCCAATATCCAAGTTGAACATCGATGCAAAAATCTTCAATAAAATACTGGCAAACAGAATGCAACAGCAAATCAAAAAGCTTATTCATCATGATCAAGTAGACTTCATTCTGGGGATCCAAGGCTGGTTCAACATACGCAAGTCTATCAACATAATCCATCACATAAACAGACCCAAAGACAAAAACCACATGATTATCTCAATAGATGCAGAGAAGGCCTTTGACAAAATTCAAAAGCCCTTTATGCTAAAAACCCTCAATAAACTAGGTATTGATGGAATGTATCATAAAATAATAAAAGCTATTTACAACAAACCCACAGCCAATATCATACTGAATGGGCAAAAACTGGAAGCATTCCCCTTGAAATCTGGCACTAGACAATGATGCCCTCTCTCACCACTCCTATTCAATATAGTATTGGAAGTTCAAGCCAGAGCAATCAGCCAAGAAAAAGAAATAAAGGGTACTCAGTTAGGAAAAGAGGAAGCCAAATTGTCTCTATTTGCAGATGACATGACTGTATATTTAGAAGACCCCATTGTCTCAGCCCAAAATCTCCTTAAACTGATAAGCAACTTCAGCAAAGTCTCAGAATACAAAATCAATGTGCAGAAATCACAAACATTTCTGTACATCAATAACAGACAAACAGAGAGCCAAATCAAAAGTGAATTTCCATTCACAATTGCTACAAAGAGAATAAAATACCCAAGAATACAGCTAACAAAGGATATAAAGGACCTCTTCAAGGAGAAATACGAATCACTGATCAATGAAATCAGAGAGGACACAAACAGATGGAAAAACATTCCATGCTCATGGTTGGGAAGAATCAACATCATGAAAATGGCCATACTGCTCAAAGTAATTTACAGATTTAGTGCTATCCCCATCAATGTTCCAATGACCTTCTTCACAGAACTGGAAAAAAACACTTCAAACTTCATTTGGAACCAAAAGAGAGCCCACATACCCAAAACAATGCTAAGCAAAAAGAACAAAGCTGGAGACATCATGCTGCCTGACTTCAAACTATACTACAAGGCCACAGTAATCAAACAGCATGGTACTGGTACCAAAACAGAGACATAGACCAATGGAACAGAACAGAGGCCTCAAAAGCAACACCACACATCTACAATCATCTGATCTTCTTCAAACCTGACAAAAACAAGCAATGGGGAAAGGATTCCCTGTTTAATAAATGGTGTTGGGAAAACTGGCTAGCCATGTGCAGAAAGCAGAAAGTGGACCCCGTCCTGACACCTTACACTAAAATTAACTCCAGATGGATTAAAGATCTAAACATAAGACCTAACACCACAAAAACCCTAGAAGAAAACCTAGGCAAAACCATTCAGGACATAGGCATAGGCAAGGACTTCATGGCTAAAACACCAAAAGCAATGGCAACAAAAGCCAAAATAGACAAATGGGATCTAATTAAACTCCAGAGCTTCTGTACAGTAAAGGAAACAATCATTAGAGTGAACCGGCAACCAATAGAATGGGAAAACATTTTTGCAATCCACCCATCTGACAAAGGGCTAATAACCAGAATCTACAAAGAACTACAACAGATTTACAAGAAAA
>NW_016107361.1:1260863-1283751 GCF_001604975.1 Cebus imitator | reverse complement strand
AACAGATTTACAAGAAAAAAAGCAGAAACCCATTCAAAAGTGGGCAAAGGATATGAACAGACACTTTTCAAAAGAAGACATATATGAGGCCAACAAACATATGAAAAAATGCTCATCATCACTGGTCATTAGAGAAATGCAAATCAAAACCACGTTGAGATACCACCTTACACCAGTTACAACGGCAATCATTAAAAAAAATCAGGAGACAACAGATGCTAGAGAGGTTGTGGAGAAACAGGAAAACTTTTACACTGTTGGTGGAAGTGCAAATTAGTGCAACCATTGTGGAAGGGAGTGTGGCAATTCCTCAAGGACCTAGAAATAGAAATACCATTTGACCCAGCAATCCCATTAGTGGGTATATATCCAAAGAATTATAAGTTGTTCTATTATAAAGACACAGGCACATTTATGTTCACTGCAGCACTGTTTATGATAGCAAAGACCTAGAACCAACCCAAATGTCTATCAACGATAGGCTGGATAAAGAAAATGTGGCACATATACACCATGGAATACTACACAGCCATAAAAAACGATGTGTTTGTGTCCTTCATAAGGACATGGATGAATCTGGAAACCATCATTCTTAGCAAACTGACACAAGAACAGAAAACCAAACACCACATGTTCTCACTCATAGGTGGGTGTTGAACAATCAGAACACATGGACACAGGGAGGGGAGCATTACACACTGCAGTCAGTTGTGGGGGGGCTAGAGAGGGACAGCAAGGGGTGGGGAAGGTGGGGAGGGGTAACGTGGGGAGAAATACCAGATATAGGTGATGGGGGGGATGAAGGCTGCAAACCACCTTGCCACGTGTGTACCTATGCAACAGTCCTACATGATCTGTACATGTACCCCAGAACCTAAAGTACAATAAAAAAATAAATAAATAAAATGTCAAGTTTTTAATAAAAAGTCATAAAGTATATAAAGAAACAGAAAAGTATAGCCCATTCAAAGAAAAAAAAATAATAATTGAGAGAAACTGTCCTTGAGGAAACCCAGACATTGGGCTTACTAGACAAAAAATTTTAATCAAGTCTCTTAAATATGTTCAAAATGCTAACAGAAACTATGGACAAAGAACTAAAAGAAACAAGAGAAAATATGTATGAACAAAATAAGAATATCAATAAAAAGATTTTTTAAAAGGAAACCAAATAAAAATTCCAGAGATGAAAAATATAACTGAATGATGAATTTACTAAGGAGTTCAATAGCATATTTGAGCAGGCAGAAGGAAGAATCAGCAAACTTGAGGAGAAGATAATTGAAACAGTATAGTCTGAGGAGCATAAAGAAAAAGAAATGAAGAAAAGTGAACAGAGTCTAAGGAACCTGTGAGACACCATAAAGTGGACCAATATACACTTGATGGTCCACATCAAGACGACCAATATAGAAATCTCAGAAAGAGACAGGGCAGAAAGTGTATTTGAAAACTAATAGACAAAAACATTCCAAATTTAATAAAAAATATAAATTTAGACAAAGGAGAATCTTGAAAGCATCAATAAAGAAGTGACTCATCACAAGCAAGTGATTGTGGAAGTGAAAATAAGATTAACAGATGATTTCTCAACAAAAATCATGGAGGACAGAAGGCAGGGGGATGACATGTTTAAGGTACTGAAAGAAAAAAAACTGTCAACCAAGAATTCTGTATTTGGCAAAACTATCTTCCATAAATGAAAGAAAATTCAAGACATTACTAGATAAACCAAGGCTGATTAAGTTTGTTATTAGAAGACCTGCCCTACAAGAAATGCTAAAGGGAGTCCTTGAGTTTGAAATGAAAGGACACTAGACAGTAGCTTAAAGCTGAATGGAGAAAAAAAGATCTCCAGTAAAGATAACTACATGGTTAAATACAAAAGCCAGTATTATATTTTTGCTTTGTAATTCCACTTTTTAAATTTCCTATATCATTTAAAAGACAAATTCATTTAAAAGAATTCTAAAACTATTATTGAGTATACACTGTATAAAGATATTATTTGTGACAACAACATAAATTGGGTGAAGGAGCTATATAGGAGCAAAGCTTCTGTATGCTACTAAGTTGTTATGAGTTCAAGCTAGATTATTATACATTTAGGATGTTAACTGTAATCCCTACGATAACCACTGAGAAATGTCTGAAATATATATACAAACAGAAATGAGAAGGCAATAAAAATAGAACAGCATAGAAAATCTACGAAACACAAAATCAGGCAGTAATGGGAGGATATTAGGGACAAAATTGGTATAAGACACACAGAAAACAAAAAGCAACACTGCAGAAGTTAAGTTCTTCACTATAGTAATTACTTAAATGTAAATGAATTAAACTCTCCCCTTAAAAGACAGAGATTGATAGAATAGATTAAAAACATGATCCAATTGTATGCTGCCTAGAAGAGACTCACTTCTGATTCAACAACAGAAATAAGTTAGAGAAGAGAAGGGGAATTTTTTTTTCATGCGAATAGTAAACAAAAGAGAACAAAGATAACTATACTAATATCAGACAAAATAGGCAGTAAGTCAAAATCTGTCTAAGAGACAAAGAAGGATATCATATATTGATTAAAAGAGTCAATTAACTTGGAACCAACCTACATTGCTAATGGAAATCTAAAATTGTTCAGCTGCTATGGAAAACAGTTGATAGATCCTCAAAAATTTAAACATAAAATTATCATATGACCCTGAAATTTCACTCCTAGGTATATACCTCCCAAAATTGAAAGCAGGCACTCAAACAAATACATGTACACTCATATTTACAGCAACACTTACCGCAATAGCCAAAAGATAGAAATAGCCCTAATACCTACTAATGAATGAATGGTTAAGCTAATTGGATAAACTAATGGATAAAACTAACTCTTTTTATGACGAAATAATATTCCTTTATTTTAATATTCCTTAATTTGTAAATATACATACAAAGGGATATTATTCAGCCATAAAAAAATGAAGCATTGATACATGCTACAGCATGAATGAACCACCAAAATAATAGGCTACATGAAAGAAGCCAAACACAAACGATCAAACATTGTATTATTCCATTTATATGAAATATCCAGAACGGACAAATCCATAGAGACTGAATACATATTGGTGATTTCCAAAAGTTGTGGGAAGAGGAGAGGGAGAGAAAATGTTTAATGGATACAAATACCTTGGAATAATGGAAATACTTTAGAACAAAATATAGATTAGTGGTTGCAGGACATTGTGAATGTACAAAATACCACTGAATTGTCTACTTTAAAATGGTTAATTTTATATCATGTTAATTTCATCTAAATTATCATTTAATATAATGCATATGGTAGTATCATAGGTGATCCCTTTAAAATCCTGTGTCTGCCTTTCTTTGCTTCCCATATAAGTCTTTTATGGATCTGTATTACTTTTACATCCATAGATATTAGTAACTAAAAATTATGTTTTAAAGCTGTATTTTAAAACTGTTTTTCCAAAGCAAATGCAGAAATAAACAACTACTGAAGAAAGTTGAGACTACTGCAACTATTGCATAATAGGTAAAAATAATAGTAACAATATAATAATAATAACCAAGTGAAAACTCCAGCGTTACAAACTGCTATAATGATCATACAGGTCTTCCTCAATTCTTCTTATATTAATCTTTAAAAAGATTTTTTTAAGTAAAGGATTCCAGGGTAAGATATTTAGAAAGTGTTTTGCATGCTGCAGTGGGTACTTGACCTAGGAGGGGAGAAGGAATTTCCCCTTGCAGACCTCACCATAGCAGCTGACTATCTTGTCCTTGCCCCTCTGTTAGCCACTCTCAGCTTGATAAACAAGAAAAGAAACAGAAAGCAAAGATGAGACAAGCAAAACTCACTTCAGAGTGAACTCTTGTTACTCAGAAGTCATTGCAGTTAATTTTTTAAATATCCACAGCCCTTTGGTCCAGGCCTTGTTATATAATTAACCTCACCTGAGCTTTTAAATTGGTGACAAAGGGAGGACCAGTATTATTATACTCACTGTGAGGCTGAGTAAACTGAGGCTGAGGGGTGTGACAGGACTTCCCGGGAAGTAACAAGTTGAGGATGAGGTCTGTTCCTCTGCTAGGGCATGCTGGAGTTGCCCACACACTCATAGATCTGACCCTAGAGTAATTTCACCCTTCTTAGTTAAAGGTAAACATAAAAAAAGATATGTTTATCCTCTTCTGTCTGACTTAACAAAGATTCCTATAGGATCATTTGAGCCGAGACAATCAATACCCACTTTATTTTTCCTTCTTGGGATTTCTTAATTTTGTGAGCTGCCTTTGGTGGAGGAATTGGGGGTTGGATGGGGATTAAGGCACAAGCAGGAGAGCTTTTTTGATATTCCTGTCTCTCCTGCTTGCTGGCTGGCAGACTCTGGTTGGACCTGCCAGCATACTTCAGCTAGCACCGCAGCAAACATATGGTGTTAGGGTCAATATTTACTTTCATTTAATGTGTGCAGTGCTTCATCTATTTATTTATTTATTCAGCAGACAATTAGACTTCACAGAGCAAAATCCCTTTGTTCTCTACATGCGTTACTGAATATCAGAGCTGAAGAAAACAGCTTTCAGACAAGACTATCCTACCCTTATCACCCACTATTTGCCTACAGTTGCTTCTCCTATGTAAGGAAAAAGAAACACACATATATAAACACACATATAAATATTGATAATAGTTATTATCATATGTAATATGTAATATATGTTTACCGTTGTCTGTTGGTATTCATGGGAGATTTCAAAACTCCCATGGATACCAAAATCTGTCAGTGCTCAAGTCCCCTTACATAAAATGGTGTAGTGTCTGCGTATAACCTATGCACATCCTCCTACACACTTTAAGTCATCTATAGATTCCTTATACCTAATGCAATGTAAATGCTATGTAAATAGATGTTACACTATATTGTTTCAGCAAAGCAACAAGAGAAGTTTTTTCATGTTCAGTGTAGATGCAAGCTTTTTTGTTTTTGAGACAGAGTCTCACTCTGTCACCCCAGCTGCAGTGCAGTGGCACGATCTCAGCTCACTGCAACCTCCACCTCCCAGATTCCAGCAATTCTCCCACCTCAGCCTCCCAAGTAGCTGGGTTTATAGGCAAATGTCACCACACCTGGCTAATTTTTGTATTTTGCAGGGATGGGGTTTCACCGTGTTGGCAAGGCTGGTCTTCAACTCCTGACTTCAGGTGATCTGCCTGCCTCAGCCTTCCAAAGTACTGGGATTACAGGCATGAGCCACTGCACTCAGCCTGCAAGTTTTCTTTTTGTTTTTGTTGTTGTTGTTGTTGTTGTTTGAGACAGAGTCTTGCTCTGTTACCAAGGCTGGAGTGCAGTGGCATGATCTCAGCTCACTGCAATCTCCGCCTTTCAGATTCAAGCAATTCTCTGCCTCAGATTCCTGAGTAGCTGGGGTTACAGGTGCCCACCATCATGCCTGGCTAATTTTTATATCTTTAGTAGAGACAGGGTTTAACCATTTTGGCCAGGCTGGTCTTGAACTCCTGATCTCGTGATCCACCTGCCTCAGCCTCCCAAAGTGCTGGGATTTCAGGCATGAGCCACTGCACCTGGCCCCAGCCTGCAAGTTTTTTAAAAAATGTTTTTTGACCTGAGGTTGATTGAATCCATGTATGTGAAACCCACAGATACAAAGACACAACTATCTTTGAGAATACATTGTTAAAAATACATCATACATATTATTTAGAAAACATCATATAGCATTCTTTTTAATTTGGGCATACATCATATCAATGTGATTTTTTTATGCCTTTTGGGTGGCTTTTTTATAAGTAGGAAAAATTATTCAGGAGCTTTGTTAAAATTGAAAACTCCAGGTCTTTCTTGAGTTTTTAGTTCTCTTATAAATCTTATTAGTTTGTTCTCAAAACTGACGAATTTTAACAACTTTTTTTCTTTTTTTTCTCCTTTAGTCCATCTTAAGCTAAACAATAACTTTTAAGGAAGTTTTGATTAATGTGTGAAATTAATGTACAAAGCTTAATAAAAATACCTTTAAATATTTTAAGCAGCATTTATACATTTTATTTCCATCACTTTCTGGTTGTCTTGGTCTGTTTGTGTTGCTATAAAAGAATACCCGAGGCTGAGGAATTTATAAAGAAAAGAGGTTTATTTGGCTCATGGTTCTGCAGGCTGTACAAGAAGCATGACACCAAGTTCTACTTCTGGTGAAGGCTTCAGGCTGCTTCCACTCATGGCAGATGGTAAAGGGGAGCCAGCATGTACAGACCACATAGCAAGAAAGAAAGAGAAGGGAAGTGCCACACTTGCTAACAACCAGTTCTTCAGGGAACTAATAGAGCTAGAACTCACTGATTACAGTGAGGATTGCACCAAGCCCTTCATGAGGGATCTGCCTGCATGATCCAAACACCTCCCATTAAGCCCCACCTCCAACACTGGGGATCAAATTTTAACTTGAGACTTGATGTGTCCAGACAAACCATATCCAAACCATAGCGCTAGCCCAGGGACCTAGGCCAGTTAACCTCTCTGATCTTATCTCAATGATTAAACAGGAATACTCATTCCTCTTGCTAGGATGTTGTAAGAATTAGAATAAAAATATACAGAGCACTGAGAATACTACTTGACACTAAACAATAAATAATTGCTGCCATTATGGTATTGTTATAATTATCGACCACCAAAGAATTTGTTTTCGTATGTGATATAAATGAGGTACAGAGAAGAAGAGTGCCTTGCAGGCCAGAGTCTAGTCTCTCTGAGACCTGTCATAAACTTGTGAATTCAAAATCTGCTCTTGCCCGTAGACACAGCTTCTCATCAACCCAGTGAGAACACACAGAAAGTCCTTCCCCCTTTTCCATGGTTCATGCTGAATGAAATCAATAGATGTTTGCTGACCTCCCACTATGCACCAAATACAGAGGTTTATAGAGGACACGATAAGGAGGAAGACAGGTCTCTGCCCTCCAGAAGCTCTGCTGCAGTTCTTGCAGAGAGGCAGGGAGAAGAGCCCCTTGTACCCAACACACATAGTGCAGACACAGATGAGGGCCATCACTGGCCCCAGTGGACCTGGGAACACACACAGGGGTGAGAAAGAGAGACAATCAGGGAAATTAGATGAGTAATTCATCTTCCCAGGTTACATTTGGGCGGTAGAAAACCTAGAGCAGCTAAAGTATGAAATATTAAGAACATGGACTAAGCTAGAGGGCCCTTAATGTGTAACATTTGCATGTTTGGGTAACACAGATTGATGTAAGTGAATCAGAGCCCTCAAGTACAGCTAGATTCTGCTGCTCCATGTGATAACTTCTATGTAGGGCAGGAATGGGATTGTTATAGAACTTGAATTTCTGCTCTACTTTACCCATTTGTATGTAGATTATTTCATTGGATTTTCATAACCAAACATGGTGCTTGGGGCTTTTTCCTGCCAAGCCAAGTTGATACAGTTTAGCTAGATGTTTGCCTGTGTTGAAAGATTTGACAGGCTTTGAAGACAGCCTTCCGAAAGCTCTTCATCTCCCAGAAATGTCACTGTCACTGTCACCCAAATTCCTTTGGGTTAACAACTGACTCCAGGAACTTCACATGTTAAGCTGACTGTCATGTGTAAATTTTATTATGATCTAGTTAGTTATCATCATAATAATTACAGAAAGTACAGAAAAAGCAACTACTTCCTGAGCACCTATTATATACAGGAGCAAGGTTAGTGGCTTTGGCACAATAATGAATAGGACAATCCCTACAGTGGTTCACAGCTTAATGCCTGGAAGGAGGAAACTATTGAAATCCCCAGCACTGCTGGAGGGAGGCAGGTTTGCTAAGGCCCTGTGGTAGAGCCTTGGGTGATCCAAGTAGCATGAGGGCCCCAGGACTTAGTGACCAAAAAAGGTGAGAAAGTGCTTAATTGAATTTTAGCTATTTTACTATCCGATCTGGAGTAGCCTTGTTTTCTAGACTTCTCAAGTCCCTTCTCACCTTGGCCATTTAAAACATCAGCATTATACTATCCCAATCTGGAGTGTTCATTTAGGTATCCTGTTGATTTTGCCTCTGGAGTATCTTAATACCATCCACTCCTCTCGGGCTGTGACTACAATGTTGGGCTCCTGTCTCCCTGCCTCCAGCCTTGTGGCTACCCACCACTCACCCTATACTGCAGCCAGCGTGTCCTTCCGGAACACTAAATCTGATCTTCATCACCTTCTCTGATTCCGATCACCCCACCCCCCAAGTAAAACCCTGCCACACAGCTGCATATCCCAGTTCCCCAGTACATACAGAGTTCTGACTTGGTATACTTTCCCAATAAGCCCGCACACACCTGTAATTCCTAGCCAAAAGCCCAAAGAGGATATATGTACTTTTATTTTTAGTAATTACCACCAGATTTCTTTTTCCAAAGCTGTGACAACTATTTCTCCCCTTCCTCACTAACCCTTTTTAATAATGCTAACCTGATGTGTGCTCTTATTGTTTAAATGAGAATTTTCCTTTGACCTCTAGTGAGGCTGAACATATTATTTTACCTGTTGATTGAAAATTAGGATTTCTCCTTTATAAAATGCCGGTCCATAATCCCTGCTTAATTTTCTATCAGAGCATTTTCCCCTTTTTATTCATTTATAGATGCTCTTTGTGATATTAACTTTTAAATTTTCTAGTAAACATAAATGGTTAAAAAATATTGAGTGCTTTATGTGCCAGGCACTGCTTTGTCCAGTCACCTGTGGGTCTTTTGATTTCATTCATGATACATTTTTCTAAATATAAATTAATAAATGCTTTAGGCATAATGGACAAATGAATGAGTGAGTTAATGGAGTGAATGAAGTATGTAAATTTTATCTCCTCTGAAAGACTGGCTTTTTGATCAGGGGCTACGTCATTACATGATTCCTCTGTATTCTTTCGTAGTCCTTCATCTCTTTTTCCTGATCCTTCCAACTGTCAGTGTATGCCTCTTGTTTGACCAGGAAGAAGCACATCGGACACACTTAATAAATGATTACAGAATGGGAAGAATGCCTCTCTCTCCTGTAAGAGCTGAGCTTTGGAAAGGGGCTTAGAAAACACACACCTGGAGGAACAGCAGGAAATGCTTCTTGTTTTATGAACTGTATTGGAAGAGGAATTATTAGTTACCTTAAAATGGCATGTATAGCACTTAAAGACATAAAGGATCTTGGCAATGAGGTAACTAAAATTTTAGTATTATTTCTTTAATATACTGTATCCTGCTGGGAGTACTTCAAAATTCTTTCAGGCTTATTTATGAAGCGTCAACCAGTCTGCAGAACTCTAGGGAGAATCGCTATCTGTTCCAACTTCCACAAAAAAAAGGAGCATAATATACAATTGAACAAAGCAGAATGGCAGAAAAATATTAAACCAGAATCGGAGAGACTTCTCTGCAAAAGCATGGATTGGATGACTTTCTTTTAATTTTAGAAGAGCCTTACTTTTAATTTATACTACTACATGACTGTTCAAGAGTAAATTATTCTCTCAAGATTCCCACCCCATTGCTCTGCTGAGGCTACTAAACAACATCAACTACTCCTTTCTTGCTTGTTCTTTTACCCTAGTTTGCTTTTAATAGTCCCTTCTCTTATACGACTCTTAAATAAAGTAAATCCTTTTGGGATACTTTTTGTGTCACTTGCAGATAAAACACTTACATGTTTCTTTTGGAATACAACACAGCTTCCTGAGGAAACAACTGAAACCACCAAGTTGTTAAAAAAGCTGATAAGCAAAATCAGGTCGCCAGAAAAAGTCATCTTTTTTTGAACAAACCATCTAAAGCAGCTTTACAAAGAAACACAAGAAGAAAGACCTAAGCCCAGAAATCGCTTTAGTTGGGCCCTAAATACCAGGCTATAGGCAATGGGAAAATCAAGGTTTTAATAAGAATGAGGAGCACCACCAGGTTCAGCAAATTCATCAGGAACGACTACAAAAGCCATTTCCCTGAAGACGGATTCATGACATCTGGCTTAGACGACCCGCCTGTCTTCTGGCTAGAAGCAGAGGTCCAGGCAAGATGATCAAAACACTGGTCCATAACTTACTCTAGCCCAAGGATAATCATTGACATCAGACTTTGCTGAGTCTTAGGCAGGATCAATTCATTCATTCATTCATTTGTCGATGAATATTTATAAAGTACATACATTTCTAGCAATATGCTATGTCCTTGTGCAGGGCACAAGTCTCTATTTCAAATCTAGCAGGGGCAGCTAAGTCAAATGTCTACCAAAAAAAGGCAGGTAAACATAAATGGGGCAGGCAAAGAGGAAACCAAGAATGTGGCAGATTGAAGACTAGAGGCTCCATCTACAAGAGATTTCTCTTATTCAGATCCACTGATTATTTCCATAAGGGAAAGAGAGCTCAGTATCACCTCATTTTCAGAATTTTCAGAACCGAAGCTTCAAATCCCAATTTTATTATGAAATTTCTTCTTTTGAAACATTAGCAACTAATTGTGATTTTTCTTGAGACTAGGTCAGCAAAGCAAAACATTTTCAAGGCCAAATTTGACTGGAGCAGCCAGTTTACAACTTCTGGCATAGAGCATTACATAGTGTTGACAAACATAGGCAATGAATTTCATAAACTGGTGCCATTTCTCCCTCCTCCTCCCTTCAAGTTTCAGAGATATTTGAAGTATGAAGCAGCTACTTATAAAATATGTTTGACACACAAAAAAACCTTTTTTTAATGGTTGAGATAAGATCCTGGAAGTCTCTCTCGACTCCACTCCCACACTACCATTTTGAGTGTCTACGATTTCGTTCGCAGTGACTAAAAACATGTTAATAGTAAACTTTCTAATCGAATGTCTTACCACTTACACATAATGGGTTCTCACGTGCGTGTGTGTGTGTCTGTGTGTGTGTGCTTTCCAAGGCTGTCTCAAGATCTAGATGCTAATCTTTTGCTTATTCTGAAATCCAGGCCCACTTGACACTGTAAATCCTCAGTAATTTTTACCCAGGGGACAGTAAGGCTTTCCTTTCTCTGGAGATTGCCACATTCTCCCTCTCTACCCCCAGGAAGTCTATTACTCTTGATCCTCAGCCCCAGTCAGAGTGTTGCATCCACATACCTCTAGTCCAGACTGCAACCATGTGCAAATTAAGAAAGGACCCTTAAGGCTGTACTAATACTTCCCGGAAAGATGTCAGAATATACAAGTCTCCCACTCCATCAAGAATGGGTCCTTGCCCATCTCCTCCAGAGGCACTTTCTCTCCAATCCATCCTCAAATTCCCTTTTTTTGGGTACCTCATAAACCACGACCCTGAGTTTTCAACTTCCTGTTTTCACAATTAATCCATCAATAAAGAAGAACCTAAACTATGTGCTCCCACCCCCATCCCCAGCCTAGATCTTGTAGAAGATTGACAGGCAAAGTTACCTTTATTGAGCTATGTGGGGGGGATTATTTGAACAAACTGAAGCAGAGAGGAAGCATACGTGGTGTGTGGCAGCTTTCCAGTTACTCTTGAGTGCAAGCTTTAGAAAAGAGGCTGAAAATGGTGGGTGGTGTGGGGGGAAAAGGCAAATTCGTTGAATCCACCCTAAGATATATTTTTGATTTGATTTTGTTTTCTCCTGCACATGGTTTTCTAAAGTTTGAATCTGAACACTTCAGGACTTTAATCACTCCTCTCAATTGTCATTATGCACACTTAATAAATTAAGAAATAGATTATGCTATTAAGACCAAGACCCAAAGTACCTGTGACTTCAATAAAACAGGAGTTTGTTTTTCTGTTACATAAGCATTACAGAACCGGAATAATGGGTTTGTGGTGTGAGGGACTCAGGATGCTTCTATACTGTTATTCAACTATCTCTAAGGCATTGTGCTCATTGGAGTGGTTGAGGGTCACTCATTACCACTTACCACCGGGTACAGATTGCAGCTGCTAAGTAATAGGGCAGGGGAAGGGGAGGGTATGTCCGTTCCTCATCATGGTACAATCCAGAAGTTACACATATCAATATTGCAAATATCTCAGGGGCCAGAACTGTGCTTCACCTGGCTGCAGAGAAGCCTGGAAGCATGGTGCGTATTCTGAGCAGGACTCCATCACTAATATTGGAAGTGCACTAGTAGCTCTGCCAAACTTTTACCTGCTCAGCGTTTCCTGAGCATTCTCCTCAGTATTTCCTTTGGCCACACTGTTTTAGCGTCTTTGTTATGTTACTCGCAGTCTTCTGAATCCCAGATTGCTGTCATATCTATAATCAGAAATAATTATACTGTAAAGAACAATAAGACTTTTCTTATTGTCTATTACAAGCCTCCCCAGTACAGGTGTCCCTGGATGAATGTTGATTTATTCTCTCAGGGAACAAAAATGACCAGTTAACTAATGCTAATAATATATAGCAGTTTTAATGTAATAAAACTATAAAAAAACAAAGGAAAGCAGTGCCACCTTTTGTTTGTCCTCCAGTGACGGCCTTAGATTTGTCTTCATAGCCTTGTAACTGAACAGAACTGAGGCAGTGCTCACACTCCTCGCTCGACTCTGAAAGCCAACTACAACCGCAAAATCTGGTTTTCAAAATATGCAAATTAAGGTCAAACAACCCTACATCTGAGATTTAATGGCTAATCTGTTCAGACAGCTGCTTCTTAGCCATTAAATTACAAGGTGACTGAGTTCATTAAGACTTTCACACACAACTAACTCCTCAAATTGTATCTCATACTTTTCTAAGACTTCCATGGGCAAAGCTTGTCAGATGAGCTATGGTTAGAGCAGAAAAAGCCAATCTGTCGCCATTTGTTTTCCAATAGACAAAGAGGCATTATTTTAAGGTTGATTAAAACTGGTCACTCAAGCTAAATTCCAGGATGAGGTCATGAAGATCAGTCACTGTGGGGTTTATTGCCAAAGGCAACTGGGAAAAAGAGCTCAGTTTTCTTTGCTGAAAGACATATTGCCAAAAATTCAAATTAAATTTAAAATTACATTACCTTTCTCCATGTTATCTCGTACATATTAAAAATAGCAAAGCCAAGTACAGGTCCTTAAACATTATCCTTCTGTGTAGACACTGTTTAGTATTTACACATCATTGGGTTAAATGAGTCATTGTTTATTATTTCTGCTATTCTCTTTCTCTTCTCTGAAAATGGAAACCTATTTACTTTATAAAACTACACTTACAAGCAAATATTTTGGAACATGTTTCATTCTGCTCAAATAATTTATTTAACATTATTATCAAATATTAGAGAATTTTAATAAGTGATAACTTCACTCAAACTTTCTGATATTTAGTATAAACTACTTTATTTCCACCAAACTGTCTTGCCAATGAATTAAAATTACTGTGAATTCTTAAAACAACTCTGAGTCTGGTAATTCAAGCATGTTATAAGAAAATTTCACAAGCTAAAAACAGTAACAAAATGGTTCTTCTAACAACCAAGAATTCGTAATCAAAAAAGAGTTTTAGCAATTTGGGAGGCCCAAATGGGAGGAATGCTTGAGGCCAGAAGTTCAAGACCAGCCTGGGCAACATAACAAGACTCCACCTGTACAAAAAACTTTTTTTTTTTAATTAGCCAGGCATGGTGGCATGTGCCTGTAGTCCCAGCTCCTTAGAAGGCTGAGATGGGAGCAGGTGGTTGAGACTGCAGTGAGCCATGATTGTGCCACTGCACTCCAGCCTGGGTGACAGTGTGAGATCCTATCTCCAATTGCTTTTAACATTCTTTTCTTTTTTTAAGAGACAAGGTCTTGCTCTGTTGTCCAGGCTGCTGTGCAGTGCAGTGGTACTATCAGAGCTCACAGCTCACTGCAGTCTTGAACTCCTGGCCTCAAGGGATCCTCCTGCCTCAACCTCTCAACTAGCTGGGACTACAGATACTCGCCACCACACCCAGCTAATTTTTTAAAATATATTTTAAGGTATTTTTTTTTTAGAGATAGGGGTCACACTATTTTGCCCAGGCTTGTCTCAAACTTCTGGCCTCAAGCAATCACAGTGCCTTAACCTCCTGAGTAGCTGGAATTACGGGTGTGAGTCACAGCACCTGGTTCAATTTACTCCTAATGTAGCATATATAGTACAAATTTAAGGAGCAAAATGAACCAGCATTGTTTGAACATAAACATGTCATTTAATGTAAAATAATTTATTGTTAAAACCATAAATTGTTAATGTATAAGTTCTTGATTTTTTAAAAAAGTGATCAGCCTTGGACTAAACTTGTCTTTTCTAACCAGTATGACCTTGAAATTCACAGGGCAAAAAAATAACTTTACGTTGTAATTAATAAAAGCCAATTATACCTTGAATTATTGTGACTTCAAAAGGAAATAATCATGAGATTTTGAAAGTTCAATTGGTTCTTAGGATATAACAGAAAAAAAAAGCTTGAAAATTTTGAAATAGTTCTATCTACTGGCTTTATTATTTATAAGTGAGAAAAACCGTTAGTAACTGAAGTATCTTTTGTATATGGTATGCTTAAAATGTCATTAAATGTTGCACTAGGACCCCGGGCGGGGCTGGGCGACCCCGACCGCGAGCGGGACCCTTGCTCGGACCGCGGGTGGATGCCTGCCGTGCTTAGGGAGGGCGCCCGAAGAACCGAGTCACGTTTTGCGACCCCGTTAACGGACCGTTCAAAGTCGAACCCCCGGCTTTGCGAAGCAGTTAGTGGGTCCCAACGGCTGCGGGCGGGGCCGGCGGGAGCGCAGCGGGCCGGGGAGGCAGCGGTTGAGCGAAGCCGCGGGGCCCAACCTAGTCGCAGGTTTGGGGAGTGCTCAGCCCTCTGTTGGAGATTCTGCCTCCCCTGGAACAGGTGTCTTCTTGCGCACAATCCCAAGGAAGCAGTACCTTGAAGAGAAACTGGAGAGTCAATTCCTAGGATAGCAGAGAGATGGTCACCGCAGCGCTGATCTTTGCCATCACAGTTGCTACAATGGGCTCTTTCCAATTTGGCTACAACACTGGGGTCATCAACGCCCCCGAGATGATCATAAAGGAGTTTGTCAATAACACTTTGAAGAACAAGAAAAACGCCCCTCCTTCTAAGATGTTGCTCACGTCCCTCTGGTCCTTGTCAGTGGCCATATTCTCCGTCGGTGGTATGATTGGCTCCTTTTCCGTGGGACTCTTTGTCAATCGCTTTGGCAGGCGCAATTCAATGCTGATCGTCAACCTGCTGGCTCTAGCTGGGGGCTGCCTTATGGGACTGTGTAAAGTGGCTGGGTCGGTGGAAATGCTGATCCTGGGCCGCTTGGTTATTGGCCTCTTCTGCGGACTGTGCACAGGTTTTGTGCCCATGTACATTGGAGAGATCTCGCCTACTGCCCTGCGGGGTGCCTTTGGCACTCTAAACCAGCTGGGCATCGTTGTCGGAATTCTGGTGGCCCAGATCTTTGGTCTGGAATTCATCCTTGGGTCTGAAGAGCTGTGGCCAGTGCTACTGGGCTTTACCATCCTTCCTGCTATCCTACAAAGTGCAGCCCTTCCATTTTGCCCTGAAAGTCCCAGATTTTTGCTCATTAACAGAAAAGAAGAGGAGAATGCTACGCGGATCCTCCAGCAGATGTGGGGCACCCAGGATGTATCCCAAGATATCCAGGAGATGAAAGATGAGAGTGCAAGGGTGTCACAAGAAAAGCAAGTCACCGTGCTGGAGCTCTTTAGAGTATCCAGCTACCGACAGCCCATCATCATTTCCATCGTGCTCCAGCTCTCTCAGCAGCTCTCTGGAATCAATGCTGTGTTCTATTACTCAACAGGAATCTTCAAGGATGCAGGTGTTCAAGAACCCATCTATGCCACCATCGGCGCAGGTGTGGTTAATACTGTCTTCACTGTAGTTTCCCTATTTCTGGTGGAAAGGGCAGGAAGAAGGACTCTGCATATGATAGGCCTTGCAGGGATGGCTTTTTGTTCCCTACTCATGACTGTTTCTTTGTTATTAAAGGATGACTATAATGGCATGAGCTTTGTCTCTATTGGGGCTATCTTGGTCTTTGTGGCCTTCTTTGAAATTGGACCAGGCCCCATTCCCTGGTTTATTGTGGCCGAACTCTTCAGCCAGGGCCCCCGCCCAGCTGCGATGGCAGTGGCCGGCTGCTCCAACTGGACCTCCAACTTCCTAGTTGGATTGCTCTTCCCCTCTGCTGCTTACTATTTAGGACCCTACGTTTTTATTATCTTCACTGGCTTCCTTGTTACCTTCCTGATCTTTACCTTCTTCAAAGTCCCTGAGACCCGTGGCAGGACTTTTGAGGATATCACACGGGCCTTTGAAGGGCAGGCACATGGTACAGATCAATCTGGGAAGGAAGGTGTCGTGGAGATGAAAAGCATCGAGCCTGAGAAGGCCACCACCAGTGTCTAAGTCATGCCTCCTTCCACCTCCCTCCCGGCATGGGAAAGCCACCTCTCCCTGAACGTCAGAGAGACCTCATCAGGATGAACCCAGGACAGCTTCTGAATGCTGCTATGTGATTCCTTTCTTATCCCACGCACTCCATGAGCACCCCAAGGCTGGGGTTTATTAGATTTTTAATGGCTTTTAAAATATTTTGTTTCCTGGACATCCTCTTCTGCTTAGGAGAGACCAAGTGAACCTACCTTCATTTCAGGAGGGATTTGCCACTTGGCATGTGACAACTTTGCTAGCTTTTCCTCCCTTGAGCTCTAATATTGCCCCACTAGGGGATATGGGAGAGGAAAAGTAAGGTGCAGTTCCCCCAGACTCAGACTCATCAGGAAGCAGATGAGTGTAGAAGGCAGAGGGGGTTTATGTAAGAGCACCTTCTTCACTTCCACACAGCTCTACATGGCAAGTCAACTTGAGTTTTATTTATTTTATCCTCTGGTTTCATAACATAAATATTTATTTTTTAAGTGTAATTTTGCCAGATAATAAAAACAAAAGGAAATAGTGGTTAGAGGAAGGAGTTTAAAGAGAGGTTATAGAGTAGAAGATTTGATACTAGAGAGGTTACGGTGCAATAAGCAGTTAGGGAGAAATGCAGTTCATTATTGGATAGTAAATGATGTAGTGCCTGAGGTCTGCATGCTACCTCTTAACAATTTCAGTCCCTCAGATGGAAACTCTTGAGTTCAATTTCTCATAAAAGTCATATGCCTATATATTAAAATTACTGATTTCCTTGGAACTTTTTTCTTTAATAGTTTACATGCAGTAGTACTTGAAATCTAGGATTATTAACTAATACGGGCATTGCAGTTAATGGCAGTTGATGGGTTCTAATTTTGGGTGGCATCCAGGGAAGGGAAAGTTATTTCTGGAAAGCCTGTTCCCCTTGCTGGACCAAACAACTCCTCCTTGTTTGGACTCATTTGAAGTAATCCCACCACCTATCCAGTGGGAGAGCCATCCAAATGAGAAACCTACAGTAAGTGGTTCTTGGTAGACATTCATGATTTTTCCACTTTGTTCTTTAGGATATTTTAGGTGTTGGTTTTTGTTTTATTTTAACTCATACCTTTAAAGGAATTCCCCAAAGAATGTTTATAGCTAACTTGGAATGTGTAACCTCAGCTCTGGGAGAGGATTTTTTTCTGAACGACTATTATCTGAAGTGTGTTGTTGATTTAGGGTCACGGCCTGCTTGTGTGTGTCTGTTACCACATCACTGTGGTCCCGTGCCAAGTGCCCTTAGGGGACTTGAATCTTTCCAGCAGACCACGTTTGAGATAGTATGAGTCACTGCGCAGTGTAGCCCACACTGAGGATGAATGTACGTGCACTGTCACTTTGCTCTGGGTGGAAGTAGGTTATTTTGTTGACTTGTTTTCTCTGTGTTTGTTCCTACGGCCCCTTTTCATATGTTGCGCCATCTCCCTTTCCCATCCTGTTGCTTACACATCTCAGACCCTTTGGCCAAACCCTTGCCAATGACAGTGTTTTGGTACTCAGTTCTCACTGTTACCTGTGGTCGCGGAGGCTTTGAATAAAAATGCACATAGCTATGGAGTGGGGTTTAGCTGGAAAAGATGACCTTCCAACTTCACGTCGACTTCTGGCTCCTCAAGCAGTAGGCTGGCAGTAAGGCAGGGAAGTTGTTTTCCCATTTCTCACAGAGCAGAATTGTGAATGTTTCCATATGGATTTTCTATGGTTAATGTTACTTGAATTCTTGGTTTTAAAATAAAAATTCTGAATGTACACAAAAAATAAAAAAAAAATCTTGCACTCAAAAGAATATGAAATATTAATAACATGGAAAATCATTACAATAGAATGCTAAGTATAAAAAATAAGTAATCAGGTGTTTTTCTCTCAAAGGAATAAATCACTGATCTGGGAAAATAACTCTGGTTGTCATCAACAGAAACTGAGAAAGACCCACATCTGATGCCCGTGGCCCTGTGCTGTACTTTTAATAGTGATACACAGCAATGTAAACATCGATTGAAATTTTCTCAGGTGGCATTTACTTGAAATCCATGCATGTTAACTACTTCTCCTTCCAGTGGCTCCCCAGGATCTCAGATATGACAGGCTTGGTGAATGAGATGGACTCTGTGGCATGCAGATGAGGAGCACCTTCATTTTTCTTTACTTTGATCGTTAGATATCTTCTGTCAGATCTCCCTGCTCTGCCCCTGGATGACAGCTTAAGCATCTCTCCTAGAGATTTCCAGTCCCTTTCAGATGTTAAAAGGTTTTTTTTTCAGGCAAAGCATTAAGAAGTCCAGTGTGATAAAAATGAAAACTTAGATCTCTCTGGAGTCTCTCCCCTGCCCTCCACAGACCAGCAGTGGGGAAGGGGATGGTCTCCTCTGTATCTTCACAATGCCTCCACATGGTTCCTCCACTTTCCCTCTCCCACTCCCTGTGCACCCTTTGGCCCCTCCAGGGTTGGAGGAGGCTGGCAGGGGGAGGACAGGTAAGGGAGAAAATAGGTCTGATTTGATGGGTGGTCTTGTAACCTAGTGTTACTGACCCCTGCGTGGCAGATGCACCAAAGCTGGCTTTCTCTTTTGGGGGTTCTTTGATGACTTTGCCCTCAGCTATGTCCATCACTCTATGTGCTTGATGTGCTCCTCAGATCGCTGCTTATTCCCACTGCCCCAATCACGTTTCTGGTGGAATATTCCACAGGCTCTTTGAGCAATGGTGGCCACACTGGCCTCGCCTAGAGGGAAGTACAGCCAGCATCACCTCCACTACAATCCCTTACTTTGCTCTGCTTCAGGAGCAAGTCCAGAGGACCTCACACCTTAGAAGTTTCTAGGAAGAAGTCAGGCCTCAGATCCTCCAAACCCTGGGAATCATGTGTCAAAACTCTTCTGTGAACTCTCTCACCAGACTCCACTCCAGCGCCATTGCCTCCTAAGGGTTTACGAACCCCCTCACTCAGCTTGAGGTGGTAGAGGCAGCACTCTCCTCTCTCCCACTGGTAGGATAGGGGCCACACCACAGAGCTCAGCATCTACCAGACTTTTAAGAAATTCTCATTCTCAATCCTTCACTAAGCCGAGAAGAGGTAACAGAGGCAGTGTGGAGTCACCTCTTAGCAAGTACCGTAGAGATGATCTAGCACCTCTCTTTAGAATATGGGGATATTTGCCACCTACTGTTCTCAACTTTGCAGCCTCAATTGAAATCAAGAAAAATCATGTTTTCCTTTTATGAATGATACCTCTTACTCATTAATAATTTTCCTCTACCACCTCTGCTCAATGCCAACAGATTATTCTAAAAAGTAAATGGTAAGTCAGTTTCAAGTACTTTGGATTTTCTCTTCAATCACTCCAAGATCCTAGAGCCTTTCTTAAACAGAATATAGGACTGCTTACATTAATCTATTTTCCACAATGACTCACAACTGGGCTTCAGACAGGACCAGGCTTGTCTGCTGAACTGGTAGGGCAGGCCTGCCAGGAGGGTTTGCTTTGTTTTGTTGGCTGAAAAAGAAGAGAGGCAGGGTGCCCAAGATGCAAAAGCCAAGAGGTACTGTGAGGGAACATGGCAGAGTCTCAGTGATGTTCCCCTTTGCCATCCCCACAAACTTGGGTTTGAGTCCCATGGAGAAAGTAGCTACGGGCACACATGAAAGAAAGGGATTCTGAGACACTGTGAGACATGAGGATGCAGGCAGGGTGAAGGAGAGGTATCTTCTCTCCAATTAGGCATAGGGCACAGCATGCCTTTAGGACACTAAGAACTCAGAAGAGGGCAGCATGCTGGTACATGCAGCTTTGGGGGTCAAGAGTCAGCATCTGCGGCCAGAATATCAGTAGAATCTCAGTGGTCTACCATGACAGTGGGAGTAGATGTTAACTAGCTACAGCATGGAAAACTCCCCAAGGAGAGTTAATTTAAGTATCTTCTATGTATTCAACCAGCTCCAAGTGTAGGTTCTCTGGGTGATATTCAGTCCTCCAATAGCTCTTCCCATTTAACCAAGTCATACAACTCTATATAAAATACTGGTGAAAGAACAGGACAGCTTCAATATCAACTCCCATTTGAGAAAAGAGAAAACACAATAGTGCCTGCACTATAGCATATATTTTTTCCTGCTGAACAGCAACAGCAGGAAAACAGGGACTCCATGCGGCAGTCCTAGATCTATCTATCAGCTGCCCCAGCTTCTGCTCTTGGGGAAAAATCTCCTTTGCTCATGGATTTCCTTGATCGCTCATTCTGCTTTCTGAAGCTCTCCCTCAAGATCTCTCAGAACCACAGTGGAGATTGGGACTGGCCATCTGGTGGCTGTACGTCTTTTGAGACTATTTTCGATTGGTATGAATTCTGCGGGTAAAAGGAGGTTGAGCAATCAAAACTGTTGGGAAACCTGCTTAAAAGCTCGGTGACTTACACCCAGAATGTTAAGTTAAAAAATAAAAATTAAAAATAATAATATAAAAGCTCCGTGACTGTGTAACTCCTTAACAAACTTAGGAGCTTCAGTTCCATAGGTTATTAACCATGGCTTAGAACCATTTGAGTCATCAACCTTGGGCATGGAATCTGGCCTTCAAAATTGTTTATTCTCTCAACAGGCCTGGGTGCCTGTGTGAGTTTTTGGACACTCCCATGATCTTTCCCTCAGGACAATTTGAAACAATAGACTGAGGCTGGGCACAGACTCACACCTGTAATTCTAGCACGTTGGGAGGCCAAAGTGGGTGGATTGCTTGAAGCCAAGAGTTTAAGACCAGCATGGTTAACATGGTGAAAACCTGTTTCTACAAAAAAATACAAAAATAGCTGGCCATAATGGCACACACCTGTAATCCCAGCTACTCAGGAGGCTGAGGTACGAGAATGAGAATCGCTTGAGCCCGGGAGGCTGAAGTTGCAGTGAGCTATGATTGTGCCACTGCACTCCAGCCTGGGCAACAGTGCAAGACTCTGTCTCATAAAATAAAATAAAATAAAATAAAAAAGCAATAGACTGAGGTGGAGCAGCAACCATTAATCTGATCCTTCCCTGCAGCCACATCTAAACTGACATTCACAGTGAAAGTCATTGTCCCTGTTGCACAAGACAAGAGGTACTTGGGGAGGGCTAAAGGGGTATGTGTCTCCTGGATCCTATATCAGCAACTATGGCTCTTGTTTGCATCAACATTAGGTTAGGCAGAGAATCTGTTTTGTTTTCTTTTTTCCAGGTATTATAAAATCTGGATCTTCAACTAAGTTATACACTATAGCTAGAATAGGCTCTTTTAGCAAAGTTGTGCTTTCTTCTCCCTCTATCAAAGAGCCATTAATTGGGATATTATTATTAATTGAATGTCTAATGAGAACTTATTACAGCTCTTTTATAGTTACTGCTTATATGCTATGTGTAAATGCACATTGTGCTCAGGGCCAGCTAAATAATTTGCAGAGTTTAGTACAAAATGAAAATGCAAGGTTCCTTATTCAAAAAAATTGCTGTTAGTTATATTTATTAAAATATAAGGTTCTTTTGTTTCTTTTGCAATCTCTCTCTCAACTTGTCCTGTATTTATAATTTTCTAATTAATGTCATTCTAAGTTAAAAAAGTAAAATTTTAAATTAATACTATGAATTTTAGCATTTGCTTTTATATTGTACAATGCCAGTTTTAAAAGTAAATAAGTAAGCATTTAACTTATAGGTGGACTCACTAAAATTATATAATTTGCCTTTTGTAGCTTATACATTAATATGTATTTTGTTCTTACTAGAAAAGTGGAAATCTTGCACAAAACCGTTGCACTGTTTTTGTTTTGCTTCTTGATACATGGATATTCTACCAGCACTCTCTACCTGTGCTTTACAGCTGAGGGAAGGACTGAAAGAAAAATGAACTATGGGTTATCATATCTTTCCCTTTCCTTCAGTGTTATAATTTTCAAAATAATTGGTTGGCTAATAACAGGAAAATAACATGAATATGTAAGATAAGATGGGATTCCTTTTTGTTAATATTTCTCAGAATGCCATTGCCTTCTTCATTCAAAGCAAGTTTTGGTTCAAAGAGAAAGCATGGCCTCCTGGGGTGGTCAATACCATCATTTACTCAATTGTAGACATAATATATTTACCTTGTTCTTACTTTGAGTCTTGCTGAAATCCCATGCACAGTGAGTCCACCAGAATTCTGTGCTCATGGGCATCTTAGACAATACAGTATAGGCAAACAAGGCAGCAAGAAATAGTGGACACACATATTGCATGTGTCTCCTCTGCTTGTGTGCAAGCTCTATTTTTCCATCAGAGTTTACATACACACATTTAAAGATAAAATTTTTATAATACATACATTTAAAGATAAAATTTTTATGAAATCCAGATGACAGCAGCAGAGCATTAAATCAAGCATGGGACCCTTCTTTT
>NW_016107361.1:1101436-1260703 GCF_001604975.1 Cebus imitator | reverse complement strand
GGGGTTTCACCATGTTGACCAGGATGGTCTCGATCTCTTGACCTCGTGATCCACCCGCCTCGGCCTCCCAAAGTGCTGGGATTACAGGCTTGAGCCACCGCGCCCGGCCGCAAGCATGGGACCCTTCTAAGCACTGAGCCGTCTGTGACTCCACAGGCTGCATACCCCTGAAGCTGGCCCTGCCTGTACCATTATGTAGTAGGTATTATTCTAAATGCTTTACATTTTCATGAATTCTTTCAATATGGTGAACAATTCATATTTGGACTACCTGATGTTCTCTGACTAACAGCTGTTTGGTCAGGATTTATCTGAGTGTGCCTTGCCTGGAACTGTCATGTCAAAATGTCACTTCTTATGGTATTTCTGCTTAGTGTGTTTTGGGGTGAAAAAGTCATGAAGACAACAAAGACAACAAAAGGAGTCATTGCTGAAGAAATGGTATAAGTTTCAAAGATCTGCTACAACAGAGAGTTGTCAACCAAATGGTCATTATATGCAATAAGTCTGTATTACTTATGATTACATGGCTCAAAAACTTGCTAAATAAGATTCTGGAAACCAGGTTTCATCTCTTTTTGCTTTATTTATTTTAGTACGCAGAAGTTATCGCCATGGTCAGAAGATGACCACTCCAACTGCAGGCACCACATCTACATTCTAAGGAGAAAGAAGGAAAGTAACCCATTCTTGAAGACTTCTTTCAATATTTTGGCATCAACAACTGTGTTCTCGCTAGCTGCAAGGGAGTCTGGGGAGGTGTGTCTTTTAGCTTTCCAGTCTCTTAGGAGAGAAAAGCAAAGGAAAAGCATTTGTGAGAGGCTCTCGGATAGGCTGTCTACAGTGTCCACCTCAGTCTGCCCCTTTGGCTCCACAACATTCACACTTTTCCTTATTTCTATATAATCATTTCATATGGAATATGTTTATCCCTTCCCTCAAGAAACACAACCCTCAACTCTCATTTAGTTACTACATCCAGATCCAAGTCCAGAATCTCTCTGTGATATCCAGTTCTCTCCAACAGTTGTGATTATGGTTCCATGGGACCTTGTAAACTTAGGCTTAAAACTAAAGATATATGTTCTAAACACACCCAGTATACAGTGGTGGGGGAAGAAACAGGATAACTACAGTACAAACTCCCATTTGGGAAGGTGTGGAGAGGAAACAAACAGCTCATATTACATCCTGCTGGACAGGAAGAATGAGGTTCTTCAGGCAGTGAAGTTTCTTGCCTAAGATCCTGGCTCTGCCCTCCAGGGAAATCTTCCTCATTTATTTTCCTTTGCCTCCTGGTTATCTATTTTGAAGGAGATATTCCCTTTGAACTGCCATAGCTATGTCTGAAATTAAAATTTGGAGGATGTTCTCCCAGCATGCTTCTCAGCTTTTGCAGACATTTTTTCAGTAGGCTTGAATTCAGTCTTAGAGGTCAGTTAGTGACAAGTTATCAACCAGTCTTGAGTTTTCTTTTGTTTCATTGTGGTTTTTTTGTTGTTGTTGCTTTGCTGTTGTTTGGCAATAGAATCTCCCCATAAAATAATTAGGTTTCTCTATTGTGTTTCTTTCATTTACCCCTTTAGAACTACTCTCCACCAATCTCAACCCTGCAGGGTTCTGGGAAGGTAACCTGGTTGCCTGGCCTCAATGTTTCCCTTGCTCTCTGACTTTCTGTTGGGTTTGGCCAATAAAGGGAACCTGAAGGTCATCCCAGGGAGACAGGAGGGGAGATCAGGGTGTCTTTTTTGCCAGATTTCTTTCTGCTGGGCTGCCATGGGCCTACCAAAGGCAGCAGCTCCTGTCAAGCAGCCCTCTCTGAATTCTGATAACTGCTCCCTCAGGTCCAGGAAATGACTCCTCGCTAGTATTCACCCTGGGGTGCTGCACTTGCTTGTGGGTCCCCTATACCCTCTTCAAATCTTTGTCAAGTGTTCCTTTTCAAACCTCTCCACAAACCACCCAAATTCGGTGCACTATCTATTTCCTGCCAGAATTCTAATGCTACAACATCCAGTTTATCTGTTTCTAGTCAAATATTTATGTAGGTATATGTATTCTGGAAAATTACATGATGTCATGAAAAGTTGCATGAGCTATTTCAGAAACTTGAAATTTATCTTATTCAATAGATAGGGAATCAAACCAATCACCCATTTTAATTATAATACAGCCAAATATATATTATTGTTACTATATAGCCAAAGTCATATAAGTGTTTGAAAGTAATAGACTAATGATGCAATGACATGAATATGCCATTCAAATTCATGGATGGTTTTAAAAATTAGTGAGGGATAAGTATATTATTATTTCTCCCATTTTATAATTGGAGAAAGTGAAGTCAGAGAAGTAACTTGGCCACGGTCAAGTGATACGTAGCTGAGCTGGGATTTGAGCCCAAGGAGTCTGGCTCCAATGCCTGGGTTCTTAATGCCACCCACTGTTTCTCCAGGCAGTACCTGGAAATAGTTGGACTTCAGGCAGGTCAGTCAGGTATAGCACAAATATTGAAAACTTCAGATCTGAAATTTAAAAACCACATGGTACCATATAATTTCTCACAGTTAAATAAAGAGTTCGGGATGGAGAAACTCAGATCTTTTGAAAGCTGCAAGATTCTATGACTTTTATAAACTAACCACCATGTTCAGGTTGAGTTAGTTTCTCCATTCTCTATGCTTCTATAACTTTGTGAACACACCCTATTATAGCTTGCATTACAGTGTTGTAATTGGTTTTGTACGTCTGTTGTCTTCTGCTCTGTGAGCTCTTCAAGGAAAAAAAGTCTTATTCATCTTCACTAATGCTCTGTGATATATGTCATTTAATGAAGGACCAATTAATGTCTGATCTATAAATAATCACCTAATCATATCTTAATTTAGCATCCACAAAGCTAGTTACAATGTAGGTGAACTTCTTTTGGGTTTATTGTCATTAGTCACTGCATATTTTAGGAGTCAATATTTTTGTTCTTATCAATATTGAGACAAATATTAAGATTTAATATAGACATACATAAAAAATAATAGCTAGGCAACAAGAGATTAAAAACAAACAAACAAAAAACAACAAAAAGAAACAAAAACTTGCTTTCCCTAAATTAGGCTTTAAAAACATGAATCAAAAAAAGGGATTTTATTAATTATATCCTAAAAATGTTCTGGTTTATATCCAACTCAGCCCCTTTAAGGATCTTCTCCCAGACCAAGGAAGCACACAGTGTCCATAATCACTTTCTTTGGAAGCTGTAGAGACAGTACAGTAAGAGAGAACATCATGGTTCCTACTCTGTTGCTCTTCAGGTTGGAAAGCTGAGTTTACGTAAACTTTCTTACTGCTTTATTTTATGTGTCAAGTTCCTTCTCTGCTTCTCCAAACAGGAAAATATTATTGAGATATTTAGCCTGTCTCATTTCCTCTTCCTTCAACATTCCAGTGGGGTGGGGAGAGTGTTGGAAGGAGGTTTGTCTGGGCATGGTTATTGTGACTGCTCTGTGTTGCTATATCTTATCCTTGGAGAAAATGACATGGACTTTGGGCAGATTCTATCTGATTTGACAAATAAGCTGAAGCCATGTGGCCTGTTAGGGAGATAAGATGAGCTCACTTGGAATGAGTAGTGAATAATATAGAAGATAATTATGATATGATATATAATATAAGCCAAGGTATAACAAGTTATATAACTTATAAGTTTTGGTGGAGGGGGGTTTGAGACAGGGTCTCACTCTGTCACCCAGGCTAGAGTGCAGTGGCAAAATCCTAGCTCCCTGCATCCCTGGATGGCTGGGCTCAAGCAGTCCTCCCACCTTACCCTCAGACTACAGACATACGCCATAAAGCCTGCCAAATTTTTTAATTTTTTTGTAGAGACAAGGTCTCACTATGTTGCTCAGGCTGGTCTCAAACTCCTGGCCTGAAGCAATCCTCCCAACTTAGCCTTGCAAATAAATTTTTTTAAATTAAACTTTTTATTTTGAAATAGTTATGTGTTGCTTAACAATGGTTTACATTCCAAGAAATGCATCATGATGTCATTTTGTCATTGTGTGAGCATCGTAAACTGTACTTACACAAACCTAGATGGTACAGCCTACTACACACCTAGACTATATAGTATTGCCTATTGCTCCTAGGCTGCAAACCATGTTACTGTACTGAATACTGTAGGCAATCATACCACAGTGGTAAGTATTTGTGTATCCAAATATGGAAAATGTAGAGTAAAAATATGGTATTATAATCTCATGGGACCACTGTTGTATACACAATCTGTTGACTGAAATGTCATTATGTGGTGCAAGACTGTAATTGTAGATTCATGCACAGTTGTAAGAAGGACCTTTTAACCAGCTTCCTTCCAAGGGTAACATCTTACCAAGCTATAGCACAATATTGCAACTAGGATGTTGACATTGATATAGTCAAAATACATTGTTTCTGTGAGTACAAGGATCCCTCAAATTGTGCTTTATAGACACACCTGTTTTCCTCCTGATGCCACCCTCTCCTTAACTTTTGGCCACCACTAATCTATCCTCCTTTCTATAAATATATTTTTCCAGTTGAATCATAAGTATTTAACATCTTGGGACTGGCTTTTTTCACTCAGCACGATTTTCTGGGGATTTCTTCAGGTTATTACTTGTATCTGTCGTTCATTCTTTGCATTGCTGGGTAGTATTCGATAGCAAGGATATACCACAGTTTGTTTAACCATTCACCTATTGAAGGACGTTGTGTTGTTTCCCATTTGGAGCTACTACAAATAAAGTTGTTATAAATGTTCATAAACAAGTGTATTTTGTGAGCTTCCTTTTCATTTTTCTGTGATAAAGACCCAGGATTTCAATTACTTGGTGGTATGGTAGCTGCAGGTTTAGATTCTTAAGAAACTGCCAAACTGTTTTCCAGAGAAGACGTATCATCTTACACTCCCACCATCAACACATGAGTGATCCAGCATTTGGTGGTGTCACTATTTTTTTACTTTGGCCATTCTAATATGTGTATAATAATATCTCATGATTTTTAATAAACTTTTTAAAGATAAGTTTTAAATTCACAGCAAAATTGAGTGAAAGGTACAGAGATTTTCCATATGTCTTCTACTCCCACACATGCACAGCCTTCTCCATTACCAACATCCCTCTGGCTCCAAAGCCTGGACTCTTCACTACATTGAGCCCATGCAATTAAACCTACATTGACACATCATTGTAACTCAATTCCGCAGTTTACATTAGGATTCATTCTTGGTATGGTACATTCTATGGGTTTGGACAAATTTATACAATATGCAGTCACCATTATAGTATCATACAGAGGAGTTTCACTGCCCTAAAAATCCTCTGTGATGGGGATGTTGATAATGGGGAGGCTATGCATGCATGGAGACAGGAAGCATGTGAGATATCTCTCTAGCTTTCTCTTTGCTGTGAACCTAATGCTGCTCTAAAATGAAGTCTTGGCCAGGCACAGTGCCTCAAGCCTGTAATCCCACTCCTTTGGGAGGCCAAGGCAGGCAAATCACTTGAGGTCAGGAGTTCAAGACCAGCCTGGCCAACATGATGAAACTTTGCCTCTGATAAAAATACAAAAAAAAAAAAAAAAAAAAAAATAGCTGGGCATGTGGTGCACGTATGTAATCCCAACTACTCTGGTGGCTGAGGCATGAGAATCGCTTGAACCGGGGAGGCAGAGGTTGCAATGAGCCAAGATCAAGCCACTACACTATAGCCTGGATGGCAGAACAAGACTCTGTCTCAGAAATAAAATAAAGTCTTTAAAATAAAATGCATCCATGTCCCACCTATTCATCCCTTCCCTCTAGTCCCCTGCAACTGTTCAATGTGGTTTTAATTTGTGTTTCTCTAATGGCTAATTATGTTGATAATCATTTTGTTTATTCGCCATCTGTACATCTTCAGTGAAAGTCCTCTTCATGTATTTGCTGATGTTCTAAATGGACCATTTACTTTTTTACTTTTGAGTTTTGAGAGTTCTTTCCATGTTCTCAATACTAGTGCTTTGTTTGGATATTGGATATGTGGCTTGAAAATATTAATATTTCCTCTTTGTGTCTATCTTGTCTTTTACCCTTTTACCAGGATCTTTCACATAATAAAATTTTTAATTTTGTTGATGTCGAATTTATCACTTTTTTACCAGTCATACTCTTGGTGTCAAGTTTAAGAACTCTTTGCCAAAATATAAAAACAAGTTTATATATTTTTTTCTAAAAGTTTTATAGTTTTACATTTAAGTCCATGATCCATTCTGAGTTACTCTTTGTATAGGGTGTAAGATTTATGTTAGGGTTCTTTTCTTTTTTTGGCATATGGATATCAGCTTGCTCCAGCACCATTTCTTGGCAATATTTCCTTTATTTAATTTATTTTGCACCTTTGTCAAAGCTGCAAATGCTGGGCATATTTGTATGGGTTTGTTTCTAAGTCCTCTATTCTGCCTCATTGATCTATGTGTTTATCCATTCTCCATTATCACACAGTCTTGGTTACTGCAGTTATATATATAAGAAGTTTTTTATTGAGTAGATTTATTCTTCTTACTATATTTCTTTTTCAAAAAAAATTCTAGCTACTCTAATTCCTTTTCTGTCTAAATAATTTTGTGTATATCTACAGAAAGTCTTGCTGGGATATTGATAGGAATTGTTATACCTCTATATCAACAGGGCAGAGCTGACATTTTTATTATATGAGTCTTCAACTTCATGAACATGATAAGTCTGCACATGTTTTGCTGGAGTTACACCAATGTCATTTGGGGGGACGATTGTAAATGGTGTTTCATTTTTTATTTTGATTTCCATGTCTTCACTGCAATGAGAGTGGCCTCATTACCATTAGGCAATGGTGCAAGTCCTGATTCTCTTCTAAGCCTCCTCTGAGACCACTCAGGAAAAGGAAGTGGGCTGGAAACATAGGCTTTCTACTTGGCCATCTCTAACATCACCCCAGTTGGACTGCTGGGTGCCTCATTAGAGCCTCACAAGTGTGGAGGTCGAGTGAGAGTATAACATAGAGTAACCAAAGTCACATATATAGTAAATAGTGATCCTGGAATAAACTCAGATGTTTTTGATGCCATAGACCATGTTTTTAACCACCAGATGTTACTACATAAGAGAGAGCGCTCAGATTATGACCTACTAAAATCTAAGTAACTAGGATAAATCAGTGCCCTAGAAGATGAATAAAATAATAAAATTTATGTTAAAGGAAGATTGACCTGTTAGTGGAAGAAAGAATATACTAAATATGGGAAAATAAAATCAGTGCCTAGCTACAGAAGGCTTGATTGTTTTTTATCTTTTGTTTTTTGTTCGAGACAGAGTTTTGCTTTTGTTGCCCAGGCTGGAGTGCAGTGGCACGATCTCAGCTCACTGCAACCTCCACCTCCCAGGTTCAAGCGATTTTCCTGCCTCAGCCTCCCAAGCAGCTGGGACTATAGGTACCTGCCACCACGCCTGGCTAAATTTTTATATTTTTAGTAGATACGGGGTTTTACCATGTTGGCCAGGCTGGTCTCAAAATCCTGACCTCCGGTGATCCACTCACCTCAGCCTCTCAAAGGGCTAAGATTGCAGGCATAAGCCACCATGCCTGACCAATTGTTTATTTTTATATTCAATTCATTCATTCAACAAATGTTTATTGTGTGCTATGGTAGGGTTCTACTAGAGAAACAGAACCAGTAGGATATATATGCACACATATATACATACATATAACCCACTGGCCATGTCGATATTGAATCTTGGTTCCTGGGTATCTGAGCTTGATGGGGTTTGCCTTTCCAAAATGATCACAGGTAGAAGGTCAGAGTGTGAGTCTAAGACAAAGTCATTTCTTGTCAAGGACCACATGAGGGAAACTGTCCTGTGGTGAATAGCGTCTCCTGTAAGTTCATGTCCACCGAGAACCTGTAATTGCAATTTTTAGTTGGAAATAGGATCTTTGCAGATACAAATGTCATACTGGATTGGGGTAGGCCTTAAATCCAATGACTAGCATCCCTATAAGAAGAGGGAAATTGGCCAGGCGTGGTGGCTCACGCCTGTAATCCCAGCACTTTGGGAGGCCAAGACGGGCGGATCACGAGGTCAAGAGATCGAGATCATCCTGGCCAACACAGTGAAACTCTGTCTCTACCAAAATATAAAAATTAGCTGGGTATGGTGGCACACGTCTGCAGTCCCAGCTACTCAGGAGGCTGAGGCAGGAGAACCCAGGAAGCAGAGATTGCAGTGAGCCGAGATCGCACCACTGCACTCTAGCCTGGCGCCTGGCAACAGAGCAAAACTGTGTCTAAAAAAAAAAAAAAGAAGAAGAGGGAAATTTGGACACAGAGATAGACACACAAGGAAAAAGTCTATGTGAAGACAGAGCAGATATTCCAGGGATGCAGCGAATGCCAAGGACTGCTGGAAACCACATGAGAATAGAAGTAGCAAGGAAGAATGCTTCCCATGAGCCTTTAAAGGGAGGTTGGCTCTACTCACACCTGGGTTTTGTCCTTCTGGCCTCCAGAACTGTGAGATAATAAATTTCTATTGTTTTAAGTTACCCAGTTGGTGGTAATTTGTTACAGCAGCCCCAGGAAGCTAACACAGAAACCAAGTTCAGTGAGCATTGTGAAGATGGGAGACAATCCAAAAATAGAAACAAAACTAAGAACCGCCCACAGTGGTTAAGGTGGAATTGAGGAATCTTCTTGGTAGAAAAATTAAATGATGGTGTCTGTGCCTTGTATTATTGGCCTGGCGTGTGGGTGTGACAGAATGGTTTAAGGCCACAGAGCCGGAGTCATCAAGGGTCTGAGTGTTTTTGAAGACCTGTGTTTTGTGGCCACTAGGAGAGCTCTCAGGGAAAAGGTGTAAGTACATAAGGACAGAAAGATGACTAATTCTTTGGACTAATTTAAAATGCAAAAAGGAAGAAGAGTCATCGAAGGAGACAGAGAAGGGATGGTGAGAGAGATAGGTAAATCATATAGTAAAAATTAATAACAGGAAAGAGGGCTGAGGGCACCCCTTAACTAGACCACAAGCATCCTGAGTTTAAGGTCTTTATATTTTCAGTGTCCCTGGGAGTGCTTGGTCCACAGTGAACATTTAATAAATGTTTTTCAAATTAATAAGGAGCCATTTTCTAATACAAGAGATACCAGGAGAATGAAGATGGAAAAGAGGGTCTCTGACTTAAGCAAATAGGAAATCCTGAAATTCTAGTAATAAACTTCTATAATGGACTGATTCTTGAACTCAGAACATATTAGAAGTGAGAGAAACCTAAAAAATTATGTAGTATATCTCTACTTTATATATGAGGAAACTGGAGTCCAGAGATATTTTTGTGACCTGGACTTTTTGAACTGAAGGTATCTTACGTTACTACAACAGATGATTTTGTGTGTTATAGCTGACAATCCCCCTTGAATCATCAGGTTTCGAATTAATTTTTTTCAAGTCTTAAAGAAGAGTATCATTCAAGCTTAGTTGTTGAAAATAAAACTGTTAATTGTTGGACTACAGTGCTAAAATGGGAAAGCTCTGATTAGAAAAACAGAAGTGATAAACGATAAATTTCATGATAATAATCCGGGGTCGCTATCTATAACCCAGACTCCTTTTGAAGGATAGACAGGGTTGCATAGACAGAATTCAATGTAACACTTAGAGCTTGAGGACAAGGACAGCAGGTCTAGTGCTGTTCTTGAGTTTCCAATCAGAAAATGATCACTGTAATGGTATGTCAATGTAATAACCATTAGATTTACTCCAAATTACAAATTTTCATGACTTATATCTGACATCCTTGCTGAGAGTTTGGCAGCAAATAACCGTGGCAGGGCCCCCAAGTAGATGATGAAAGAGCAGCATCTGTAGCAGCAGTGAGGGGGCACAAACCCCCAATCTACCAGAGGAGAGAGCTCCCGACTGGGGAAACCCTGTCAACATGGAGGAGCTGCCAGAGCCTAACTCCAAGGCCGATTTATTACATAGCTAAGAAAGAATAAAAGTGATCCTTCGAAATATTGGTCATCCCTCCAGGTATGTTTTGTCATGTAAATGGGAAATTAAATTATATTTAATGTGACATATTTTCCAGTACGCTTGGCTTATCTTAACCCATACAATCACAGCATTTGTTATATATTTTATAGAAAGCATTAATTCATTTTTTGTCAAGAAAATATTTGAATGCACAATAGCCTAAAGCTGAAGAGGCTAATCAGTTTTACAGATCCAAAGAATACCTTGTAAAGCTAAATAGCATGTACATCCACAGCTGAACTGTAACAGATTCTACAGCACAAGAGACAGAATGTTGCTGGTCTACTGGGTACTTCATCTGAGCTTTAGGTAAATCACTTCCACTGAGGTTCTTCATAAAAAAAGAGAAATCAAGCAGAGACCAAGAAGAATGCATGCCTCAAAAACGTGCCTCTGGCATTTAATCCATTAAATTGTCCCATAGTCTTTCCTTGCTATTTTAAGTAGATGCTTCTGGGACACATCGATATGATTTGTGGGTACTTGGAGCAATTCAGGAAATGACAAAAGGTATCCTGATTACCTAGAGATAATTTACTTGCCTCTGAAGTGAAGGAGCTTATACTCATCAAAATAAGATTTGTCAGATAAAGTGAAACAAATAATGAGAGAACTGGGTTCATGACCTTTTCTATCCCAAGTCCTCTCTCTAAACAGCTTCCAGAAGGATCCTTCCCTTTCTCCTGCTCTGATATTCCCACTACTCAGACATCTGAGATTTTCAAAGCCAAAGTTTGGTCAACTGTTTATTTTATATCTTTATTTTTATTTTTTTGGAGTGGAGGACAGGGTCTTGTTCTGTTCACCCAGACTGAAGTGCTACGGTACAATCTCGGCTCACTGTAACCTCTGCCTCGCATATTCAAGCAATTCTTCTGACTTAGCCTCCGGAGTAGCTGGGACTACAGGCATGCGCCACCACGCTCAGCTAATTTTTGTATTTTTAGTAGAGACGGGGTTTCACCATGTTGGCGAGGCTGGTCTTGAACTCCTGACCTCAAGTGATCTACCCACCTCAAACTCCCAAAATGGTGGGATTACAGGCGTGAATCACCACGTCCAGCCTATGTCCATCATTTTTGACCTGGATCTGCATTCATATTGCCACCAATCCAATATTGGAGGATCTACATTTTAAAAAATACCCTGTTGGAGTTATCTTGGCTCTTTCTGCATAGAGAAACCTAGTTGTGTGAATATCCCAGATACTTCACTAACCTCATGCTGGCATCTTTCAGCAAAGTACTTTTCAAAGCCATTTTGAAAAGGACCATCTGACCTTCACAACCTTAGGAAACATTATTATCCCTATTTGCAGCTGAGAAAAAGTAAGAGTGAGAGAAGAAAAGTTATGTTGTAACACTCTAATAAGCCTATAATGATTTCTCCTGTCCTGCCACCTGAGGACCATTCAGCACGCTACCAACAAAGAAGAAGGACCCTTCCAGGTGGCAGTTAACACGTGGTATGCAAAAGATGGTCTGCTTGTTGTTTGGAAAAAGAAATGTGTGGATCCCTTCATTCTAATGAAAACTATGGACTTTAGCTGGGTTTCAAAGTATCCTATAATGGGTATTGGAGTACATAAGGACATACAATCACTTTATTCCATTTTGGCTTGCTCAGCTTAGCAAATGTAACAGGAGGTAAACCCATTTTGTCCTTCTGTGTCTGTGCTATCAGCCACATAATAATCAAGGAAATTTTTCTGCAGGACCATAACCACTGAGGAAGTGAAAGGACACCTTATTCAACAGGTGATCATCACGGCACTTATGTGCTGAGAGTGGCAAGAAACTACTCCTCTACCAGGACTGCTCCCCAATATCTAAGCATCTAAGCATCCATGATTCTTATTACTCTTGAATAAAGGCTTGCACAATAATATTGCTTTTTAGAATCTTATTCCAAGAAAGAAGAGTCTCTTAAGGATAGTTGATATTTTACTGGCTAATAAGAATTATATAGTCCCTAACATATAACTTTTCACCTTGAACTTAAATTTAATGCTCATTTGAGGTAACTAGACTAGATTTAGGGATATATTTATTTCTATCTTTTAGTAAAAGGGCTTTGAATTTATGAATCGTCTAGGAAATGTGCCTGCTAATAACAGAATACCCAAATAGGAGTTTTTATTTCACATAGCAAGAGGTCCAGAAGTGGGCAGGTTTACCGTTGATTAGCACAGCAGCTCAAGGATGGCAGCCCTGACTGGTTTCTCCCAGCTCCTCTTGGCTTTCTCCTCATTGTCACAAAGTGGCTGCTGCAATGCCGACTCTAAATTCCTCACATTACCAGGGCCAAGATGGGCGTCTGACAATGAAAGTGACTTCTACTAGAAGTTTCCACCTGTCATAAACAACTAGAAAACTAGACAAAATAGATCAAATGCTGGATGACGCATGGCTCAGTACTGTGATTCCTGAGAGCAGGTTAACAAGGCAAGCCCTCTGAAAGTCCCAGCTTTCTGCCTGGCGCCACCTTCTGGACTGTAGTGCTGGGATGGGAAACCCAAGCAAAGCACCACAACCTCACTGAGTTAATGGGACAGTGATTGGAGTTCAGAGAGACTAAGGCAGGTGGAACTTGCAAGGAAGAATACCAGAGAGAAGGAACTACGCAAAAAGAGGCCTCAAAATCTGCATGGGGTCCCTTTGAAACTTTGGCTAAGTGCTGAGCTGTGCATGCATGGGGCGAAATTTCCTAAGACTGTGCAAAGAACAACTCTTAGGCTACTTCACAGCTCCCAGAGCTCACACAGAGCTGAGAGATAATCAAATTTACTTAGTAACCGTAAAATAACAGCTACTCTAGATTTGTCCTAATAAGACTTAACTATTAGTATCAAACAAAATAGACATCGAGACAAGGAATATTACAAGCAACAAAGAGAGACATTTCATAATGATAAAAGGAATAATTCAGCAAGAAGATATAAGAATCCTAAATGTTTATGCCTCTAATAATAGAGACCCAAAATATATAGGACAAAAACTGATATCACTGAAATGGAAAATAGGTGAATCCAAAATTATAAACGAAGATTTTAGGCCAGGCACAGTGGCTTATTCCTGTAATCCCAGCACTTTGGGAGGCTGAAGCAGCTGGGTCACCTGAGGTCAGGAGTTCAAGACCAGCCTGGCCAATGTGGTGAAACCCCGTCTCTACTAAAAATACAAAAATTAGCCGTGTGTCGTGGCAGGAGCCTGTAATCCCAGCTACTCTGGAGGCTGAGGCAGGAGAATCTCTTGAGCCCAGGAGACGGAGGTTGCAGTGAGCCAAGATTGTACCACTGCACTCCAGCCTGGGCAACAAGAGGAAAACTCCATCTAAAAAAAATAAAAAAAATATAATATAAAATTCTAACCAAAAATGTAAATGTTCTATCAGAAAGGGAAGGAAGAAGTAAAAAAACTCCATCTAAAAAAAAAAAAAAAAAAGGCACTACCAGATGATCCAGCAGTTCCATTCTAGGTATTTATTCAGAATAACTAACATCAGGATCTAAAAGAGGTATCTTCACTCCCATGACCATTGGAGAATTATTCTTAATAGCAAAGATATAGAAATAATCTACATGTCCATCAGTGAATGAATGATAAAATGTATTGCATGAGTCGACTTATATGACATATGTAAAATTGTCAAACTTATGGATGCATAAAGTAGACTGACAGTTACCAGGAGGTAGGGGGAGAAGAAAATGGGGAATTATTGTTCAATGAGTATACAGTTTCAGTTAAACAAGACAAAAAGGTTCTAGAGGTCTGGGGTACAACACTGCACTTACACCTAACAATGTTGTATTGTACACTTAAAAACTTGTTAAGAGGATAGAACTCATGTAATTTGTTCTTAACACAATTTTTAAAAATGCACTGCAGAGGGTTTCACTTTAGACTGGCATTCTATATTTTCCTGAAGCCATATTTAGAGCATCAGAGGTAATTATCATAAACTAAAACAAACAAACAAACAAACAAACAAAGTAGTTACTGGGTAGATTATTTTCACCTTTGCATCACTATGATTGTGTATTATTCAATTATGTGACAAATGCTACACAGTGTGCAATGCTCTCACTACACTTGGCTGAATCCTATCAAGCTAAACTCTTGATGGGCAACGTCTTGACTGATCAAGATGCATTGACTGATTACCAACAGCAACAATTGCACTGCAAAGTTACACAATTATGTGACATAATACAATGGGGGCGAGACAAGCAACAGGGGTCTGATATTGACATCCAGTTCCTAAAGCCTTTCCTAAATTGTTATGCAAGCAAATGTTTAGTATTCAATGTACACAATGATATTCACTACCAATTATTAAATTAATACTGTCTGTTTTATATAAAATCATTATAATAGACATGTTACCAATATGGAAACTGAAAGCCAGAATAATTCAGATGCCCAATTGAGACAAAGTTAACAGCATGTCCAGTACCTGAGCAAGAGTTTTATTGGTTATTAAGGCTAATTCATTCAAGTATCCTTCATAAAAGTAAGAGTTGTACAGGACATTATTCTGTGAATAAATTGTCAGCATTTCAACTTCACACTTAAAAAGAAAAACTGAATTTAGTGTCTAGTTAAGTCTTTACAAACAAGTCATACTATAAAAGAGCAGACATTTTATTCGAGATTTTTACTTGATTTTTTTTAAATTAGATATCTTGATCTTAAGTATATTAAAATATGTGCTGAAGCCTGGGCACAGTGGCTCATATCTGTAATCCCAGCACTTTGGGAGACTCAGATGGGAGGACTGTTTGAGCCCACATAGCAAGATTCTGTCTCTAAAAATAATAATAATAAATAAATAAATTTTAAAAAGAAAATGTGTGTTGAAGCTCAAAACGATAATCATTTATTTACTCGGTAATGAGTCATGACCACAGATCAAATGTACTTTTCAAAAATCATCAGCTTCTTGAAACATATAAAGTAAAGGAAATTACATAAAAATTAGGGATAGAAAATTATAGTGCATCCCTAAGGCAGTGAAAAATCTAAGGAGTAGGATTGTTTAATCCACCCCTGGGTAAATCTCACTGATAGATTGTTGCCCTATGTCGTTTTTGAAATATCTCAGAAGCGCATTTTTTTTTTTTTAGTGTACGTTAGGTTCTGGGGTACATGTGCAGATCATGCAGGATTGCTGCATAGGTACATACATGGCAAGGTGGTTTGCTGCCTCCATCCCCCCCGTCACCCATGTAAGGTATTTCTCCCCTCCTTATGCCTCCACACCCTCTGCGGAGAAGCATATTTAAGAATACTAAAACCATGGTCTNAAAAAAAAAAAAAAAAAGATGATTTTGGCTCTCCTCTTTCAGTAACCGATAGAGGAGATTTTCTGTCTACTTGTAGACAGAAAATCAGTAAGGACTTAGAAGATCTCAACAATATTATTAGCATACCTGACCTAATTGACATTTGTAAGACACTCCACCCAGCTGCAGAGTAGAGTCCCCAGTGTTCTTGACTAGGCCAATTATTTTATTTCTTATTTTATAAGAGACAAAATTATGTCCCATAATCCTATAACATGGAGATTTTAATTATAACCCAGTGGCTGCCCAACAAATCACTTCTATGAAATTCAGAATGTGTTGCCACTGAGCAAAGGCAAGTTTGCCATCTTCAAGAACTTCATTACAACTTTGCTTGATGGTTTCATGTATTATTTTAAGATATTTGTTATTTTTACAAATAAAGTACTTTGATATTTGAAGTTACTTTAAAATCACCCTACGCTTGTCTTTACAATGAAAACAGCAGGAATTTTTTATTTTACTTCAAACTGCTAGTATTAAAATTGTCTTTCAAGTTCAGGATTCATACATAAAAACATCAATATATAATGGTTAAACAATTAACTGACACCTATTCCTTTTAGATATAGATACATATAATACAACATAAATTTATACGTGTTTGTTCATGACTTGTCATGTTTTTCATCCATCCAAAAACATTTTGGATGATTGATTTACCCTAAAAAACAAAACAAAACAGAAACACAACAAATTTATTCAAAGAAACTAGAATATTGTGGAGGACACTGTTTTGGTTGACTCAATAGTTCCTCCTCCCTTCCTTCCTTCCCGCCTCCCTCTCTCCTTTCCTTGCTTTCTTTCTTTCCCCTTTTCTTCTGTCCTTGCTAATAATACTTAATTTTATTTTGCCAAGAAAGATTAGTGTAGTCAGAGAAGATGGATCTATTTTTAAACCAAGAATTGCTCAAGCCCATCACCATAATCTCATTGTCCTTTGCCAACTAATTTAGAAATGGGATGGGAACCCATTCCTGTCCATGAGAAAGGGCGTAAAGATATGAGGTGCTTCTGGGTATAATCTCCCTCTCAGAAGAAAAAAGGCAAAGGAGAAAAAGCCTTTCGCCTCCTTCCTCGACAATAGTACTATGTCCTCTCCTAGTGTTTTGGGATTTTTCAGATATCTTTTCCTTATTGATTTCTAAATTATCTTGCAGTCAGAGAACATACTCTGTACAGTTTCAATCCTTTTCTCTTTATTGGAACTCATTTCATGGTCCAGCATGGGAGCTTCAGGAAGGCAAAGCTTCAGCGAGACATGTGGATCCAATGATCCATCCTTCTCTTTTTGTTTTCTCTACTTTCTTCTTAGATTCATTCTTGGACAAGTGCATCCTCGTCTGCTGGTAAAAAGAGTCCCACAAAGTTATAGATTCACATAATCCTTAAGCTCATGATCGCAGGGAAAAGAGAAAGTCCCTTTCCCTTTAATTCAAGGACTCTGTTTGGCAAGAACTTAGATCATGAGTTAACTCCTATTAAGAGTAGGGGGTAGGCCAGGCGCAGTAGCTCACGCCTGTAATCCCCACACGCTGGGAGGCTGAGGCGGGAGAATTGCTTGAACCCAGGAGGTGGAGGTTGCAGTAAGACGAGATTGTGCCACGGCACTCCAGCCTGGCGACAGAGTGAGATTCCATCTCAAAAAAAAAAAAAGTAGGTAGTGCTCTGCGCGAGAAAAAGAAGTTTTGCTATGAGAAAAAGGAAGATAGAAGTTTGCCATGCAGCTACCACTATTTACACAAACGGTTTTTTTCCAAATGTTTTTTATTGCACATTCTATTAATTTTAAAATTGTATATGAATATATGTCAATTATTTTTAAATAAGTATGTATAAATATACAAACTATTTATTTGTAAATAAACTTATTTTTCAGTAAATAAAATAAGATTGGTGGCATTTAATTTATTTCTTGTTATTCAAAGAAAAAAAGAAAGGCTGAGTATGGTGGCTCACCACTGTAATCCCAACACTTTGGGAAGCTGAGATGGGAGAATCATTTGAGGCCAGGAGTTCAAGACCAACCTGGGCCACATTGTGAGACCCCCGTCTCTACAAAAGTTTTTAAAATTAGTTGGGCACAGTGGTGCATGGCTGTAGGCCTAGCTACTCAACAGGCTGAGGCTTAGGATTGTTTGAGCCTGGGAGTCTGAGGCTGAGTGAGCTATGTTGGCGCTGCTGCCTCCCAGCCTGGGTGACAGAGGGAGACCTTGTCTCAAAAAAAAAAAAAAAAGAACAAGAAGAAAAGGGAAATCATTCTGTGTATTTCTGGCAAATGCCAACCTGTCTTTGGAGACCATGGCTCTCCATCGGTTTTATTTCCATGTGGCCAGCAGACTCCCAGCCCCAGTCCTCCTCGAACACTGCTGGAAGGCACCTGGGACTTTGATTCCCTGCCCCATCCCATCATGGAGAGGACAGAGCTGCTCCCATGCGGAGGGAGATGGCTCCATTTAGACCTTTCTGTATCTTCTCAACTGCTGTATCCTGTGGCCTCCAAACCACCTACCTCTACCCTAGTTTTGTGCCTGTATCATTCCAGCTCGGGCATCAGCTTATCTGTGCTGGTTTTCTGTCTAGATCACTTTTCTGCAAATACTGGTGGATGCCTGGAGCTTATTTCAAAAGGCCAGAAAGTATGTGGAATAAGAGTACCCTAGGATGACTAAAACTATCAGACCAGTGTTGTGTGCGTGATCCTGTTTCCTTAGACCCTGGTTTAAGCCAGGCTCCTTTCTAGAATGAGAGTGGTAAGAAAACTGGGCTGGATAAAGAAGCAAGTCCCAAGCCTCTGGCCCATCAGCTTTCCTGAGGACACTACCATATTGCCATTGTTTCCTGGCATGGCTTTTAGACAGCACTTATTTTTTAACAGTTGTATTGATGTATTACCAATGTCCAATAAATTACACATATTTAAGCTACAGTATTCAATAGGTATACATATTCAATTTGTATGACATATGTATACACCTGTGAAACCACCACAGTAATCATGATCACAAACATATTCATCATCACCTCCTGCCCCTTAGCCCCATATTCCTGCACAGGCAACCACTGATCTTCTGTCACTATTAATTAGTTTGCATTTTCTAGAATTTTAGATAAATGAAATTATACAGTATGTACTCTTTGTCTTCTTTCACTCAACATAATCATTTTGAGATTCATCGTCGTTGTAGTGTATATCAATAGTTCATTTCTTATTTTTTAGCACTAATCCATTTTATGCATATATCACTACTTGGTTTTACATTCACCTATTGAAAAATATTTCCAGTTGTAAATATTCATGTACAAGTCTTTTTATGAACATATTCCTTCATTTTTCTTGGGTAAATGCCTAGGATTCAGATGCCTGAATCATACAACAGATGTATGTTTAAATTTTTAAGAAACTACCCTTATTTTCCAAAGTGGTTTTGCCACTTTTATTTTATATTTCTATCAGCAAGATATGAGTACCAATTCCTTCACATTCTTGCTAACATTTGGGGTGGTCCATGTAATAGTTCCTATGGATTCTGTAACAAACTACCATGAATTTAGTGGCTTAAGAGAACATAAATATATTCTCTCACATATGGAGCCCTGAGGTCCAAAGTCAGTATCTGAAATCAAGGTATTCCCTCTGGCTGCCCTAAGAGAGAATCTGGTCCTTGACTCTTCTGACTTCCAGTGGTTGCCATAGTCCTTGGTTTGTGGTTGCATCACTCCAATCTCTGCTTCTATGGTCACATTGCCTCTTCTGCAGGCGAAATCTGCCTCTTCCTCTCTCTTATGAAAACACTTTTTGATATATATAGGAGGCAGCCAAAGATTTAAGGCAAAAACTCACCTTCAAGCTTAAAACAGCCTGGAGGCTGAAAAAAAGGACTGCCAACCCTGGAGAATTTCCCACAGTCCTGCGCATGGAAAGAACGGGGTGGGCTTTGGGAAGCTCCCGCCGTTTGCAGGGGGAGGAGCCTGGCCCCTCCTGTTCTTGTGCAATGTGGAATTTAGTCTGTGAGATGGGGCCAAAGCTACAGGAACTCCTGTAACTTTGTTGAGAGTCTTTTTCCTTTTTGCCCAATAAATTCCATAACCTCTCACCCTTCAAAGTGTCTGTGTGCCTAATCTTTCCTGGTTGTGTGTGACAAGAATCCAGTTTTTCTTACAACATTATGATAGTTTTTCACATCCATTCAGATAATCTCTCCATCTCAAAGTCCTTACTTGATCACATCTCCAAAGACTTTCCCCTCCCTTTTTTTTTTTTTTTTTTTTTTTTTTTTTTTTTTTTTTTTTTTTTTTTTTTTTTTTTGTTTTTTTTTTTTTTTTTTTTTTTTTTTGCCATATAAGATAACAGTCTTAGATTTTATGAATTAGGATTTGGCTATCTTTGGGCAGGAGCCATTCAGCCTACTGTAGCCAGTCTTTTTAATTCTAGCCACTCTAACACGTTCGTAGTGGGATCACATTTGCATTTTAATTTGCAGCTCCTCACTGATGCTAACAAAGTTAACCTCTTTTTATGTGCTTATTACCATCTGTATCTTCTTTGTTGAAGTATGTGTTCAAATCTTTTGTCCGTTTTTAAATTGGATTTTTTTCTTATTTTTGAATTTTAAGAGTTTTTTATATATTCCACATGTAAGTTCTTGATCAGATACACTATTTGTAATATTTCTTCCAGATCGTGTCTTGTCTATTCATTCACTTAACAGTGCCTTTTTGACAGCATTTCTTGATTTGTATCATCATTCATCTTTTTCACACTTTCTAGATTGAGCCCCTTAAGGTCATGGACTATAAATTATTTCCTCTACACCCTCAGTACCCAGCACAATGCCTGACACAGAGGAGATACTCACTGAATGCTATTTTTTTCTTCTTGCTTTACTGCTCTTCCCTTTCATAGGGTCATACTTAAAAACCAAAATTTTCCATATGAATATTATTTCAGTGTGCTCTAGTCTGTAGCTTATTTTATTTTACTTTTGTGGAGATACAATTCACAAACCATAAAATTTACCCTTTTAAAGTATACAATTAGAGGTTGTTACCATGTTTATAAAGTTGTGTAGCCATCACCACTATCTAATTGCAGAGCATTTCATCATCCCCAAAAGAAAACCCATAGCCAGTAGAAGTCATGCCCCATTCTTTTCTTCCCCCTCACCCCCACCAATTCGTTTTCTGTCCTTATGGATTTGCTTATTTTGGATATTTCATATGAATGGAATTATACAATATATGGCATTTTTGTGTCTGGTTTAATTCTCTTAACATAATGTTTTCAAAGTTCATTCATGTTGTATCATGTATTAGTATTTAATTCCTTACAATATAATAAGTAATATTCTATTGTATAGGTATATAGAATATAGTAATATTCTATTATATAGTCATGCATCACTTAACAATGGGGACATGTTCTGAGAAATGCATTGCTAGGCAATTTAATCACCATAGGAACATCATAGAGTGTACTTATACAAACCTAGATAGTACTGTACAGCCAACTACACACCTAAGCTACACGGTATAGCCTGTTGTTCCTAGGCTGCAAACAGAACAGCACGTTACTGTACTAAATACTGTAGGCAACTGAAACAAAATAGTAAATATTTGTATATCTAAATATGTTCAAACATAGAAAAGGTGCAGTAAAAATTTGGAATAAAAGATTTAAACATGGTACAACTGTATAGTACATTTACCATCAATGGGGTCTGCTGGATTGGAAATTGCTCTGGGTAAGTCAATGAGTGAGTGATGAGCAAATGTGAAGACCTAGGACATTACACTATTGTAGTCTTTATAAACACTGTACATTTGGGCTACACTAAATTTGTATTTAATTTTTTTCTTTCTTTAGTAATAAATTAACCTTGATTTACTGTAATTATTTTACCTTATAAACACTTTATTTTTTCTACTTTTTGACTCTTTTGTAAAAACACTTAGCTTAAAACACAAACACATTGCACAGTTGCACAAAAATATTTTCTTTCTTTATATCCTTATACTGTATGTATATATGTATTTTTTCTTCTAAACCTGTTTCTTTTTTTACTCTTTAAACATTTTTGTTAAAAACTAAGGCACAAATACACATTAGCCTAGGCCTACACAGGGTCAAGATCATCAATATTTCATCTTCCACTTCCACATCTTGTCCCACTAGATCTTCAGGGACAATGACATGTATGGAGCTCCCATCTCCTATGATAACAATGCCTTCTGAAATACCTCCTGAAGGACCTGCTTGAAGCTCTTCTTGAGGAAGTGTCATCTTTCTTCAGAAATATGTTTATGGTGGTTTTTCATTTTTCCAATAACAGATTTGCTTATAACCAGATAATGTACCATGAACATTCCTCTCTATTAATGGAAACCTTTTGGTGTGGGAGTCCATGTGGCATGACCTAAGCTCACTGCAACCTCCACCATCCAGGCTCAAGCAATCCTCCTTCTTCAGCCTCCTGAGTAGCTGGGACTATAGTATGTGCCACCAAGCCCAACTATTTTTTTTTACTTTTTTGTAGAAATAAGGTCTCACTATATTACCCAGGCTGATCTCAAGCAATCCACCCACTTGGACTCCCAAAGTGCTGGGATTACAGGCGTGAGCCACCATGCCTGGCCCTCAAACTTTTAACAGTCTGCAAAAGCTTCTGCTAAACACTTCCCTGTGAATTTTTGGGGGGATTCACTAAGTGATAGGAATTTTCCAGGTTCATTATAATCTTACGGAACTACTCTTCTATATGTGATCAGTAATTGACTGAATGTCATTATGTGGTGCATGGCTGTACCACATTTGGTTTATCTACTCATCAGTTGAAGAACATTTGGGTTGTTTCCACTTTTTGTCTACTATGAATAATGCTGCCATGAACATTTATATAAAAGTTTTTGCATTTACATGTTTTCAATCCTCTTGGGCGTATACTAAGGAGAGGAACTGTTGGGTTATATGGTATCTATGTCAAACTATATTAAGCTTTTAGGAATTTTCAACTATTTTACAAAGCACCTACATCATTTTACTTTCCCACCAACAATGTATGAGGGTTCAAATTTCTCCACATTCTCAATAACATTTGTTATTATTTTTCTTTTTTATTGTGGCTACTCAAGTAGGTGTGAGGTGTATCTCATTTTGGTTTTGGTCTGCATTTTCCTAATCACTAATGATGTTAAGCATCTTTTCGTGGGTTTATTGGCTAATAGCTGATACACAGTCTTTGTCTAGTAATTCTAACATCCAGACTTTGTGAAAATAAGTAACTCAAAATCCAAGTTGTTGGAACTTTAAATTATTTTGTGCCTTAAGGGAATATGGTAATGAGACCTGAATCATATAAACAGGTAGCTGCAACCTAGAAAGCTGCAACCTGTTTCTCTGATTATAAACTAGTCTTTTTCCTTGCCTACTTTGTTTTGCAAAATGTTATAAATGATGAAAGGGTACCAGGGAAGACCTCTTCCCTCTTAATCATTGATGTTCATTATAGATTAACTTTCCTCTTCCCTCTTTCACATGACTTCATGACTATTACATTGGGATAAAATTTTAAATACACTCTTAAAATGGAAATGAAATGAAACCAGACTTTGTGAAAATTTATAAAGAAAACAAGCAAAAAAGAAAATAAAAATTGTAACTAAATTGTTGTAACTCATAAACCAGCCTTGTATTAATTAATGTTATAATTGTACTAAATTTCTTTGTTTTCTGTGTATACAGGCAAGACCTTAACTTTTAACTTAGGAGTGCTGATCCCATTTCTCTGAAGCCTGTTTTCTGGATGGCTATTCTCACCTTTTCACTTGAACAAACTTTTTAAAATTTGATTCTGATTCTTTCAATTATTTCAGATTGACAACATCCTCAGGTTAGGGCTAGGGTTAGGAACAGATCCTACGTAATGCTTCCTCCACCCTTAACCCCCATTTATGGACCTACTTTCTTGTTTCTTTGTATGTCTTGTAATTTTTTATTGAAAACTGGACATTTAAATAATATATTGTGGCAATTCTGGAAGTTGGATTCTCTTCTCTTCCCAGGCTTGCTGCTGTTGGTGCTATTTGTTTGTTTGGTGACTTTTCTGAAATCCTTTGGTTAAGTCTGTATTCTTTGGCATGTGTGGCTACCGAAGTCTCTGCTCAGTTGGGTTAGTGGTCAGATAATGATTAAGAGAGATATCTCTAAATGCCTGGGATTAACAGGCTTCCCAGTCTTTGGCAAGGGCCCCATGTGTGTTGGCACATGCCTTCAACACTCATCCAGGTAGTTAGTTTATGACCTGTCTTAGCCTTTATTTCTTGTTTGCACAGATTCTCAAGATCATCTAAAGGTGACAGCTTAGGGGTTTCTAAGGTATTTTCTGTGTATGCAGAGTCCTGTGTATACACAATGTGAAGCATTTACGTGACCTTCCAGATTCCTAGGCATATATCAGAACTTTTCAAAGTCTTCATGGCATCTTATTCCACATCTTTTCATTATAAGCTTTTGGTTTTTCTATTGTTTATCCCAACTGTTATCCACCACCTCTGGCAGCTACAAAATTAAATGATTGCCTCTAATTGTTTTGACAAATCTGGAAAAATGGCTTTTTCTACTAGATAAGCTCCATGTTAAATCACATCAAATAAAGAAAAACTTGCAAGTGGGGTCCTCCAGTGAACAATTAGACAGGTCAAATAATGTCAGTTATCTGGTAATAAGTCTCTGAAAGAGGCCTGACTGTATTTGATTTCTTCTGGTGGCTACCAGGCTGGTGCTTTTCAGCCATGATTGAGGCTGTTGGTTTTCAGGCTACCATGCAACTGGAGAAGAAGGTTATAGACAGGGCAAGTTAAAATGCCACAAAGTTTACTGTTTTTACTGAGATCCAGCCATTTTTCTTGAATAAACACATTTCAGATTGCTGAAAGCCTTTGATTAATTTCTAGAGTTCTGAAAAAGTTGACAAAATTTTTGCCAGTTGTTTGTATGATGAATTTTTGGAGATCATTACTCTGCCATTTTCTCTGATATTATTCCTCTGTAGGAATTATTTAAGGCCATATATTTTGCCACTCAAATGGTTATGTCTTTACCATATTTTTGCATGGCTAACTTTTACTTATCCTTAAGGCTCAACTAAAAGGTCACTTCCTTGAGCAATGAAACACTTCCTGCAAATTAAATTCAACGCAGAAGCTCATTAAGTGAATCAGATGCTATTCCAGCTGCTTTTGTTCAGTGAGTGAATAGGGAGAACTGGATCCATGCCAGATCATTATCCCCCTTTCCCACTCTTCCCCATCCCCTCCCAACAGTAGCTCTTGAAGCAGGGCCTCTGAGCACCTGAGTGTCTGCGGATTATAGCATGAAACTCTGAGTTAGGAGAATGATTGGTGAGAATGTTAAAAGGCAATAGATTCAAGCAACAGGCAGTCAATTGGGCTAGGTAGCATTTATTCTAACCATTGTAACTGGAAATTACATCTTTTCCTGACTAAAGAGGACAATTACTCTGATGATTCACCAGTAAAGCCATAATGCTTTTTAGAAAATTATAGAACATATGTAGATTATTAATATAGCCTTCCCACCCCCAAAAGTAGCCACTTCATATTACAAACATGAATATAAGAAACTTTTCTCAATCTATTATGAAGATTATTGTGGAGAAATGCTGCCTAAATCAGGACCTTTGAAGACCATTGGCACAGGTACATTGATACTACTACTACATCTTGGTTTTTTAAATTTAGATAATTGGAATGAATCAACCTGAACATCCTCTGGAATATGTGAACCCTACTTTGGAGACCACAAAATTAAATTAGTTTTAAAAGAAGTAGTCTGAAATGTTAACTCAGGGGAATTTAGAGCATTTTCAGTGTGCAGAATTAAGAAAGTTGGGCATTAATTGATTTTATATAGCTTATTAAAACAGCCTCATTGTCTGACGTGACACCTGAGCTTGTTGTTTTGTGACCACAGAGATCAAGCATGCCGGACATACAAAGAGTAAGGTTAAGAGTGGAAATTTAATAGACATAAGAAAGAGAATAGCTCTCTGCCACAGAGAGGGGTTCCTGAAAAATGAGTTGCCAATCTGTGGTGAAATGCAGGGAATTTTATAGATGAGCTAGCGAGGAGGCAGTGTCTGATGTACAAAGGGTGCGAAAAACTGCTTAAGACTCAGGTGTGCCATCTGCATAGGGCACAAATCTCTGGCAGCCCCCACCACAACCTTTTATTATACAGGTGGGTTCTCTGCCTGAGCTTCTCCGTGTTGCCCATTTCTTTGTTACTGAGCTAACGAAAAAAGGAAGATGGAGCTTCCCTGGTGAACATGCCTGGCCCCAGGTAGCCCTTTTCTGTTGTTGCAGCTGCCAGCACTCCCCCTTGCAAGCTTCCAGCTTCCTTATCTACGTTTGCAGCTTGATCTTTCAAGCTGCTCTTTGTTAAAAAAAGAAATTATTTCTGGCCGGGCGCGGTGGCTCACGCCTGTAATCCCAGCACTTTGGGAGGCCAAGGCGGGTGGATCACGAGGTCAAGAGATCGAGACCATCCTGGTCAACACGGTGAAACCCCGTCTCTACTAAAAATACAAAAAATTAGCTGGGCATGGTGGCGCGTGCCTGTAATCCCAGCTACTCAGGAGGCTGAGGCAGGAGAATTGCCTGAACCCAGGAGGCGGAGGTTGCGGTGAGCCGAGATTGCGCCATTGCACTCCAGCCTGGGTAACAAGAGCGAAACTCCGTCTCAAAAAAAAAAAAAAGAAATTATTTCTAGGGCTGCTTTTTGCTACAAGGGAAGTTCTGCTGAGAACTCCTTTGCCCTCGCTATTTACCTAAATAATTTCTTTGTATCTCCTGCATCATTATTATACAACATAACATTTATAGACTAGTATAACACACTGCGGAGAGAAAAGAATCATGAGCAAGGAAAACCAATAAGTACTTGTTGATTATGGTAATATTACTATTTCAAACAAGCTTTTTTATATACTACTCAGACAAAAGAACAAAAAATGTAGACCTATGGGATTAGTATAAAATACATTCATTTATACTTAGAGTCTAAAGCAAAGCAAAGCAAAATTGAGGTTGACCAATTATCCTGTGAAGTTTATCACTGAAGAAATCTACCCTAGGCAACTCAAGAGAAAATAAAATACTTTCCCCCAATAATATATACTTTTGTCTGAATAACTCAGACAGCTCCATCAATATTTCAATCAGCATTATCCATAAAATCACTTAAGATTTGATTTATTTTTTTCCATTACTAAAAGAAAATTCCGAAAGTTTAATTTTATCTATATCATCACCAATATTTGGTGTTTTTAAGCTTTAGTCATATTCATGGATGATAGTGTCTCAGTTTTAATTTGTATTTCTAAGATGGCTAATGATATTGACCATCATTTCACTAACTTATTGGCTATATATTTACTTTTTGTGAAAACTCCTAGTCCTTTATTCAGTCTTTTTTTTTTCACAAGTTATTGGGGTACAGGTGGCCTTTGGTTACATAAGTTCTTCAGTGGTGATTTGTGAGATTTTGGTGCACCCATCACCTGAGCAGTATACACTGTACCATATTTGTAGTCTTCTATCCCTCACCCCCTCCCATTCTTCCCCACAAGTCCCCAAAGTCCATTGCATCATTCTTATGCATAGCTTAGCTCCTACACATCAGTGAGAATATACGATGTTTGGTTTTCCATTCCTGAGTTACTTCACCCAGAAAAATCATCTCTAATCTCATCCAAGTCATTGCAAATGCTTTTAATTCATTCCTTTTTATGGCTGTATAGTATTTTATGGTATGTATATATACCACAGTCTTTATCCACTCATTGGCTGACGGTCATTTGGGTTTGTTCTATGATTTTGTAATTGTGAAGTGTGGTGTTATAAATACGTGTGTGCAATTATCTTTCAACTAATGACTTCTTTTCCTCTGGGTAGATACCCAGTAGTGGGATTGCTCAATCAAATGGTAGTTCTACTTTTAGTTCTTTAAGGAATCTCCACAGTGTTTTCCATAGGGGCAGTACTAGTTTACATTCCCACCAGCAGTGTAGAAGTGTTCCCTGTTCACCACATCCACATCAGCATCTGCTGTTTTTTTCATTTTTTGATTATGGCCATTCTTGCAGGAGTGAGGTGGTATCACACTGTGGCTTTGATTTGCCTTTCCCTGACCATTAGTGATGTTGAGCATTTCTTCATATGTTTGTTGGCCATTTATATATCTTCTTTTGAGAATTGTCTATTCATGTCCTTAGCCCACTTTTTGATGGGATTGTTTGTTTTTTTCTGATTTGAGTTTGTTGTAGAATGTAGATATTAGTCCTTTATCAGATGTACAGATTGTGAAGATTTTCTCCCACCCTGTGGGTTGTCTGTTTACTCTGCCATGCAAAAGCTCCCTGGTTTAATGAAGTCCTAGCCATTTATCTTTGTTTTTATTGCATTTGCTTTTGGGTTCTTGGTCATGAAATCCTTGCCTAAGCCAATGTGTAGAAGGATTTTTCCAATATTATCTTCTAGAATTTTTATAGTTTCAGGTCTTAGGTTTAAGTCCTCAATCCATCTTGAGTTGAATTTTGTATAAAGTGAGAACTGAGAATCCAGTTTCATTCTCCTACATGTGGCTAGCCAATTATCCCAGCACCATTTGTTGAAAAGGGTAATGTTTTTGTTTGCTTTGTCAAAGATCAGTCTGCTGTAAGTATGTGGGTTTATTTCTGGGTTCTCTATTCTGTTCCATTGGTCTATGTGCCTATTTTTGTACCAGTGCCACACTGTTTTAGTGAGTATGGCCTTATAGGATAGTTTGAAATCAGATAGTGTGATGTCTCCAGATTTGTTCTTTTTGCTTTGTCTTGCTTTGGCTATGCTGGCTGTTTTCTGGTTCCATATTAATTTTAGAATTGTTTTTTCTAATTTTGTGAAGAATGATGGTGGTATTTTTATGGGGATTGCATTGAATGGGTAGATTGCTTTTGGCAGAGTGGTCATTTTCATAATATTCATTCTACCCATCTATGAGCATGGTGTTTCCATTTGTTCATGTCATCTATGATTTCTTTCAGCAGTGTTTTTTAGTTTTCCTTGTAGAGGTCTTTTGACTCCTTGGTTGGGTATATTTCTAAGTGTTTTTTGTTTTGTTTTGTTTTTTGCAGCTATTGTAAAAGGGGTTGAGTTCTTGATTTGATTCTTTGCCTGGTCGTTGTTGGTGCATAGAGAAGCTACTGATTTGTGTATGTTAACCTTGAATCTGTAAACTTGGCTGAATTCTTTTATCAGTTCTAGGAGCTTTCTGGAGGAGACCTTAGGGTTTTCAAGGTAAACAATCATATCTTCAGCAAACAGTGACAGTTTGACTTCCTCTTCACTGTTTTGGATGCTCTTTATTTCTTTCTCTTGTCTGATTGCTCTAGCTAGAACTTTCAGCACTATGTTGAAGAGAAGTGGTGAGAGTGGACATCCATGTCTTGTCCTCAAAGGGAAAGCTTTCAACTTCTCCCCATTCAGTATTAAGTTGGTTGTGGGTTTGTCATAGATGACTTTTATTACATTAAGATATGTTCCTTGTATGCAGATTTTGCTGAAAGTTTTAATCATAAAGGGACACTGGATTTTGTCGAATGCTTTTTCTGCATTTATTGAAATGATCATGTGGTTTTTGTTTTTAATTCTGTTCATGTGGTGTATCACATTTATTGACTTGCATATGTTAAACCATCCCTGCACCTCTGTTACGAAATCCACTTGATCATGGTGGATTATCTGTTTGATATGTTGTTGGATTCAGTTAGCAAGCATTTTGTTATAAATTTTGGCATTTATGTTCATCAAGGATATCAGGCTGTAGTTTTATTTCTTGGTTATAGTTTTCTTTTTTGGTTAGGTCCTTTCCTGATTTTGGTATTACGCTGATGCTAGCTTCATAGAATGAATTAGAGAGGGTTCTTTCTTGTGAAATAGTGTCAAAAGGATTAGTATCAATTCTTTCAATGTCTAGCAGAATTCTGCTGTGAATCTGTCTGGTCCTGAACTTTTTTCTGTTGGTAATTTTTAAATTATCATTTCAGTATTGCTGCTTGTTACTGGTCTGTTCAGAGTATCTAATTCTTCCTGATTTAAGCTGGGAGGATTATACTTTTCCAGGAATTTATCCATCTCTTCTAGGATTTCTAGTTTATGTGTGTAAAGGTGGTCATAGTAGCCTTGAATGATCTTTTGTATTTCAGTGGTGGCAGTTGAATATCTCCCGTTTCATTTCTTAGTGAGGTTATCTGGATTGTCTCTCCTTTTCTTGGTTATTCTGGTCCATGGTCTATCAATTTTTTTTAATCTTTTTGAAGAACCAGCTTTTTGTTTCATTTGTCTTTTGCATTTTTTTGTTTGTTTCAATTTCATTTAGTTCTGCTCTGATCTTGATTATTTCCCTTCTTCTGCTGGGGTTGGGTTTGATTTGTTCTTGTTTCTCCACTTCTTTGAGGTATGATCTTAGAGTGTCAGTTTGTACTCTTTCAGTCTTTTTGATGTAGGCATTTAGGGCTATGAACTTTCCTCTTAATACCACCTTTGCTGTATGTCAGAGGTTTTGATAGGTTGGGTCATTATTGTCATTCAATTTGAAGATTTTTAAATTTCCATCTTGATTTCGTTTTCAACGCAATAATCATTCAGGAGCAGGTTTTATTTAATTTTCATGTATTTGCATGGTTTTGAAGGTCCCTTTTGTAGTTGATTTCCAGTTTTATTCCACTGCAGTCTGAGAGAGTGCTTGATATACTTTCAATTTTCTTAAATTTATTTAGACTTGTTCTATGGCCTATCCATATGGTCTATCTTGGAGAAAATTCCACATGCTGCTGAATAAAATGTGTATTCTCCAGTTGTTGGATGAAATATTCTGTATATATCTGTTAAGTTCATTTGTTCCAAGGTATAGTTTAAATCCATTGTTTCTTTGTTGACTTTCTGTATTGATGACCTGCCTAGTGCTGTCAGTGCAGTATTGAAGTCCCTCACTATTACTGTGTTGCTGTCTATCTCATTTCTTAGGTCTATTAGTAATTATTTTATAAATTTGGAATCTCCAGTGTTAGGTGCATATATGTTTAGAACTGTGATATTTTCCTGTTGGACAAGACCTTTTATCATTACATAATGTTCTTCTTTGTCTTTTTTAACTGCTGTTGCTTTAAAGTTTGTTTAAGAATAGCTACCCCTGCTTGCTTTTGGTGTCCATTTGCATGAATGTCTTTTTTCACCCCTTTACTTTATGTGAGTCCTTATGTGCTAGATGAGTCTCCTGAAGGCAGCAGATGGTTGGTGCGTTCTTACCCATTCTGTAGTTCTGTATCTTTTAAGTGGAGCATTTAGGCCATTTACATTCAATGTTAGTATTGAAATGCAAGATACCGTAGCATTCATCGTGCTCTTTGGGGCCTGTGTACTTTCGGGGTTTTTTTGTTTTTGCTTTTTAACTTTGTCGTTTTATAGGTCCTGTGAGAGTTATCCTTTAAAGAGATTCTGTTTTGATGTGTTTCCAGGATTTGCTTCAAGATTTACAGCTCCTTTCAGCAGTCCTTGTAGTGGTGGCTTGGTAATGGCAAATTCTCTCAGCATTTGTTTGTCTGAAAAAGACACTGGATGCAAAATTCTTGGCTGATAATTGTTTTGTTTGGGAAGGCTGAAGATAGGGTCCCAATCCCTTCTAGCCTGTAGGGTTTCTGCTGAGAAATTTACTGTTAATCCGATAGGTTTTCCTTTATAAATTACCAGGTGCTTCTGTCTCACAGCTCTTAAGATTCTTTGCTTTGTCTTAACATTGGCTAATCCGCTGATAATGTGCCTAGGCAAAGATATTTTTGTGATGAATTTCCCAGGTGTTCTTTGTGCTTCTTGTATTTTGATGTCTAGGTCTCTAGCAAGGCCAGGGAAGTCTTCCTCAATTATTCCCCCAAGTATGTTTTCCAAGCTTTTATAATTCTGTACTTCCTCAGGAACACCAATTATTCTTAGGTTTGCTCATTTAACATAATCCAAGACTTCTTCAAGGCTTTGCTCATATTTTCTTATCCTTTTTTCTTTATTGTTTTGGGTTAATTTGAAGACCTTGTCTTCATGCTCTGAATTTCTTTCTTCTACTTGTTCAATTCTATTGCTGAGATTTTCCAGAGCATTTCGAATTTCTAAAAGTATGTCCAAAGTTTTCTGAATTTTTGTTCTTTCTTTCTTTCTTTCTCTTTCTCTCTTCCTTTCTTTCTTTCTTTCGTTCTTTCGTTCTTTCTTTTTTCTTTCTTTCCAGAGTCTCACTCTGTCACCCAGGCTGGAGTGCAGTGGTGGAATCTTGGCTCACTGCAACCTCTGCCTCCTGTGTTCAAGCAATTCTCCTGTATCAACCTCCAGAGTAGCTGGGATTACAGGTGCCTGCCACCACACGCAGCTAATTTTTTTGTATTGTTAGTAGATGTGGCCCATTTTACCATTTTGCCCAGGCTTGTCTTGAACTCCTGACCTCAGGGATCTGCCCACCTTGGCCTCCCAAAGTGCTGGGATTATAGGCATGAGCCACCGCGCCAAGGCAGTTTTTTCTTTAAGCTATTTCCTTGAATATTTCTCCCTTCACTTTTTTTTTTCTTTTGAGACGGAGTCTCACTCTGTCACCAGGCTGGAGTGCAGTGGCATAATCTCGGCTCAGTGCAATATCCGCCTTCAGGTTCAAGCGATTCCCCTGCCTCATCTCCCGAGTAGTTGGGACTACAGGTATTCATCACCATGCCCAGCTAATTTTTGTTTGTATTTTAGTAGACATGGGTTTTCACCATGTTGGCCAAGATGGTCTCAATCTCCTGACCTCGTGATCCACCCGCCTCAGCCTCCCAAAGGGATTACAGGCATGAGCCACTGTGCTCGGCCTTTATTTTTTTTTGAGACAGAGTCTTGCTCTGTTACCCAGGCTGTAGTGCAGTGGTGCAATCTCAGCTCACTGCAACCCCCGCCTCCCAGGTTCAAGCAATTCTCCTGTCAGCCTCCCAAGTAGCTGGGACTACAGATGCATGGCACCACACCCAGCTAATTTTTATAACTTTGGTAAAGATGAGGTTTCACCATATTGATCAGGCTAGTCTCGAATTCTTGACCTCAGGTGATCCACCCACCTCAGCCTCCTAAACTGCTTAGATTACAGGCGTAAGCCACTGCACCCAGCCCTCCCTTCACTTCTTATATCATATTTTGGATTTCCTTGCATTGGGCTTCACCTTTCTCTGCTCCCTCCCTGATTAGCTTAATAACTAGCCTCCTGAATTTTTTTTTCAGGTAAATCAGGGATTTCTTCTTGGTTTGGATCCATTGCTGGTGGACTAGTGTGATTTTTGGGGTAGTGTTGAAGAGCCTTGTTTTGTCATATTGCCAGAGTTGGTTTTCTGGTTTCTTCTCATTTGGGTAGGCTCTGTCAGAGGGAAGGTCTAGGGCTATAGGCTGTTGTTCAGATTATTTTGACTCATGGGTGTTCCCTTGATGTAGTAATCTTCACCTTTTCCTATGGGGGTGGCTTCCTGTGAGCTGAACTGCAGTGACCATTGTCTCTCTTCTGGGTCTAGCCACCCAGCGAGTCTACCAGGTTCCAGGCTGGTACTGAGGGTTGTCTGCACAGAGTCCTGTGATGTGAACTGTCTGTGGGTCTCTCAGCCATGGATATCCACACCTATTCTGGCGGAGGTGGCAGGAGGTGCAGTGGACTCTGAGGGTTCTTAGCCTTGGTGGTTTAATGTTCTATTTTTGTGCTGGTTGGCCTCCTTCCAGAGAGCATTAGCTGTGGTATTACAGGGAGTAACTGTCAGTGGATGGGGCCCTAGAACTCCCAAGATTATACGTCCTTTGTCTTCTGCTACCAGGGTGGGTAGGGAAGGACCATCAGGTGGGCGTGGGCCTAAGCGTGTCAGACCCTCCTTGGGCAGGTCTTGCTACAGCTGCTGTGGGAGATGGGGGTGAGATTCCCTGGTCACTGGAGTTGTGTACCTAGGAGGATTATGGCTGCCCCTGCTGAGTCATGCAGGTTGTCAGGGAAGTGGGAGAAGTCCAGCAGTCACAGGCCTCACCCAGCTAGCTACCAGGCAAACTGAAGGGTACATTGTTTCCCCCACTAACCGCCTCCAGGCAGAGAGCGATAGTGGCTTGAAAACTAGCCCCAGGCTATCCAATTCCCAGCTGTGAAAGTAAAGGGCTTGGTTATTCCCACACACTGGATTTGCATCCTCCCCTCAGTTCTGGCCAGGAGGCTTCTCAATCCATTCAAATTGCTACAAAGTTCAGCTAGAGATTTGCTTCGCCCTATGGAGTCTTACCCCTGCTCCTCTCCCATTGGATCACTGTGGTGCCATGCAGGAATGACCTGCTTGGGGACCCAGTAAGCTCCCAGGGCCTTTCTGCTGCTTCCTCTACCCCTGTATTTCGCTCAGCTCTCCAAATTGACTTAGCTCCAGGTGCAGTCAGAAACTTATCCCATAAACGGACCTTCAGCTTCTCCAGTGGGGGTGTGTGTTCAGGAGAGGAAGGTTGGGTCTCCCTTTCCCACTTCCGCAGTTGGGGCATGCACAGTTTTTGGGGGAGGGTTCTCCTGGGTCCTCTAGGAGCAGTTTGCTTTCTTCAGGGGGTCTGTGGGTCCTCTCGGGATTGCTGGTCTGTTCTTGCAGTGGATCTGGAGCTAAAATTCACAATGTGACCTTCCCTCCACTGCTATGTCCAGAGCTGCAATCTAGTCCTGCCTCCCCTCCACCTTGATCTCCCATCACTTAAGATTTTAAATTTGAATTTCTGACTGAGACATCAAATCACAAAAGATACCACATTTCAAACTTGGTTTACTAAAAACAGGGTAAGTCTAATTCCAAATCCAACATTCTAAAACAAGATGTTATCCAAAAATGAAAATTTACATATTGAAATAGTTTAAGATTCACAAGAAGTGGCAAAAATAGTACAGAGGTTTTCACATGCTCTTCACCCATATTCACCCAATGTTAATATTTTGCATAACCATGATACATGTCAAAACCAGAGTTACATAGCTCTTAAATCCCCCATCCATGTTGAGCATATAAAAGTATGTGGCTGCTGGAGATGAAAATAAGGACTTTTTGAAGAGTGATAGGTCTTCTGAAAGCTCTGCATGTGCTGTGGGTTCCCTCCACCACCTTATTCTCAAAATAATGGGATGTGAATTGCTTGTTTTTTCATCTCTAGTTAGAAGAAGGAGCATCAAAGGGAATTCTCAGAGAGCTTAATATGCATTTCCTGAAGTCTGGAGGTGGGGACACACTGCACTTGAGTGTGACTACTCTCTGAGCACTCAGGGTGAGAGGCTGGATAGTAGCTGACTGGTAAGCCAAGGGAAAGGTGGCTGGGTTGACATAGGCCCGCACACCCAGAATTTTTCACAGCAAGAGATGCATGAGTTTTACATAACAGAAATGTGAACCACACATAGAGAGTAGGCATGAGGTCATCTTATATCCTGTCCAATAGGGCTACCTAGGAGGTCAAAGTCCTCAGCAGAGAGAAGCTGATGGCATAGTCTGACTTGGAGGAATTGGAGAGGGAATAAGCAACACACTGAATGAGAGCTGAATGAGAGGGCACCATTCACATGAAAAGAGTTGCAAGGAGATCTCTGAAGATGGGGTGCAAGTGGAGAGGGGACAAGGAGTGAAATCTCTAAAGAATGCATGATGGCATCTATGAAATCATTACCTTTAAACACCTGCTGGTGCCAGAGAATATGGTGCCATATTTGAAAATTGTTGCAGTTTTTTTTTTTTTTTTTTTTAAAAACAATCTCAAACTTACAGAAGCATGCATGTACAGTACTAAAACTGTTTTTTTCTGAATTATTTGAAAGCTAGTTGCCAATATCATGCTCCATTGTGTGGAGTCACACCTTCCTCTCCCTGTCTATGCTCTGATACCCTACACAAGGTCACCCTCCTCCTTGAGTTCCAACTCTGCATCAGGCTGCCACCTCTTTGGCAAGATATTCTGCACCTTGCACAGGCTCTGGCTTCCTGAAGCAGCCCATGCTCCCATGTGAATACCCTCCTCAACTCATTTGACTCCAGTGCCTGGTTCTGGGTAGACTTCTTGGTGCAGATGCCCTTCTCAGCCTGGCATGCCACACCAAGGCTCCCCTTTGAGGCAAGGTCCTCTTCACCCAGCTGGGGCTTTGATACCCCATTCTGGGCACCAAAGCGAACTGTAATTGTTAATACTGAATGTCAACTTGATTGGATTTAAGGATGCAAAGTATTGTTCCTGGGTGTGTCTATGAGGGTGTTGTCAAAGGAGATTAGCATTTGAGTCAGTGGACCAAGAGAGGCAGACCGACCCTCAATCCAGGTGGACACCATCTAATCAGCTTCAGGACTGAATTGTTCAGAAAGGGAAAAGACAAGAAGTGGGAAAAAGATCTGCAGAGCCACCTAGTACTAGCAGCAGTCAAGTAAAAACACTTGATTACTTTAATTCTTCTATGTCCTTGGTTTCAGATCTGGAAGGATAAGAAAGCACAATTATCAGGCTGGGGGAGGGAGAGCACAGGAAGGAAAAAGGAACCAACTACACCCCTCCTTCAGTTGAAGGCTTCCTGCTAGGGGAGGGCAGATTTATATTTAAATCAGGTTCAGAGTTTTGCCATATATGGGATGAGAAATTTTGATTTCTGAATTGAGACTGTGCTTGGTGACTAACAGTGACAGCCACTTTATTAATTAAACCTGATAAGGAAAGTCACAGGACTGCCGATGCTTTTTTGTCCAAGAACCAAGGGGAAACTTTCCCCACTGAATAAATATAAAAGGAAAGTGAGGGACAAATTATACCACTTTATCATTCTGCTCCATGAGGCCTGCTTGCTCCATGCTTTCATTACATACATTTGCAGTGGCTGTCAATCCACAACTAACAGGGATTTTCTATAATTTCCCAGAGGCCCCAACTGTCTGAAAAACTAAAGAGAAAGGAAAAGTCCTTAAGATAACCTTTATGGATTTTTGGTTGTTCATTTCCTTAAAGATTGGCAGGGATTTTTTTTGTTTGTTTTGTTTTGTTCAGTTCCTTGCTTTGTTTACCATTTTTCAATTAAGGAGAGTGTTCCAACAACAAAAATATATTATGTTTAGGTAACTGGGGTATAAGTAAGACTTCAAGGGCAAAATTCTGCTTTCTCTTTAAATCACTCGTGAACATATTGCTAATTTTATTTCTGCCTTTGTCACTGTCTCATCTCACCTCCATCTTAGTGAAATTGTCATCAAAATCTCCTTGGGAGAGAAAAAGACTCACAGTCCGAGCCCATGGCAGTTTTTATCTGCCTGAACACATACCAAATATTTCGAGGCCTGTATCCTCGGAGGTCTTCCTTTGTCACTGCGCTCTCCCTGGAACTCACCTCAGCCTCAGCGCAGGGTGGGTCTAGCTCCTGCCATGTCTGCTTCACCCAGCATGTCCTCCACTCTGCTGAGCTGCTTTTAAGCTATCTCTTTAGGTTTGGAACATTCCTGGGAATTCTGTAATCGCTTGTATTTTAGATGTGGTCCACTGAAAATAGGGTAAGTTTAATTCTAAATCTATCACCTTCACCTCTTTTGAGGAAGGCAAAAAGTCATCACCTCTTTCCTACGTTAATATTGTTAATCTTGTTTTTAGTATATCTCTATTTCCCACGTTGACTAGCACAGTACTTTGAACATAATCAGAACTCAATAAATATCTACTGAATGGATGAATTTATTCCATGAAGAAAGAACATGAAAGAATGATTAATGATGGCAATTAGCCAGATAATTAAAAAGTCTTTTTCCTCTAATATTCAGACATTTCAACAGCAGGGTTTTTTGTTAATTATACAGATAATTACTTTAATATACCACATCACTCTTTACACATGTGTGGGACCCAATATTTGTATATACATATGGCCTGATAAAAAATAGGTAAACCCTGTTACCCCTGTTGAATAAAGAATTATATTTGTAGAAATGGAATGTGAAAGATATTGTTAATAGTATTATTCCTGGGAAAACAGGAAAGAGAATTGTTGAATCAACAAGGTCACTGGACTTATATTTTTACTGCACACACTTCTATGTTTATATAGTGTTTTAGTGTTTATGAGCATGTTTCAATATTAATTTCTTAAAATTATATTAACTAAGCAGAGATATGGTGGTCCTGAACTTTTGAGCTTTTATTTTCATGGATTTATATTAGTGGATACAATGCCCACAGGGTATCAAATGCCTCCAGGGGACAGGCAAGTAAAATAAGTAAGAAGTAAGTGAACTGGACTGCATAAGGATTGTGACAAGTGGTGACAGGGCCAGCTTTGTCTACAGCAGCCGGCTGCTGCCAAGTCCAGCCAATTGCTGCTACACAGAAACATGAGACCAATGAGGTCAGGTCACCCTGTTTTCAAAAGAAGTTCAAAATCTAGAATATTTTTAGAGAAATTTCCTGATTTTTAAATGAAAGCAATTGATTGAAAAGGTTTGAGGTGTAAGATTCAGGCAAAACAAAATGTCTGTGGTCTAAATTCAGCCTGTTTGCACACTCTGACTTAGGTAATAGCCTAGGGTAGATTGTTTGTTATCTGTTTGTTTGCTTGTTTTTAAACAGATGCAGAAGTTTTATAAAATTTTCTCATCCCTTGCCTGTTTTTCTCTTATGCAAATTGTCAGTTAATATTCCAGAGCCTAAAAGGGCTGCAGGGATTTCCATGGTCACTGAACAGCAGGGCTGAGAAACCATCAATCCTCTGTAAGTCTATAAGCCGATTCCCAGCTGGCACAGCATTCTGGGGTGGTCATAAAGAATAAGGTGTAGAGCGTGGTAGCTTCCTGAGGGTTGTGAAGGCCAAGAACTGAAATGAGGTTAATAGAAAATAATCACATTGATGGCAGGGAGTGTTCTTCAAATCCTACAGTTATGGCCAATTGGAGTAAACCCTCAAGTAGTCATGAAGGCCACAAGGTCAGTAATGTGACATTTCAGTATAAACAGATGTCAAATTCAGGCTTCATAATGAAGATTGAATAAGGAAAGAATAGAAAGATAGCTTAAGGAAAGAATAATCCAGAATTGCCCAATGGAGTCTTATTTTCCATTTAAATTATTTATAACACCATTCAGTAAAGACCACAAAGACACCATAGTGCAGCAGGTGAACGAATTCTGTCAAGCCACTTGCTGAGCTACAGTATCATGCCAAGTACTTTCTCCTTTCATATAATAATATCTACCATGCCACTTACCAGTGCTCACTACTGAACATTTAGCTGAAAGCCAAGAAATGAGCCAATACTTGACACTCAAAGCTGAAATAATAGGATGACTGTCTGGTTCTTCCATTAATTTGGAAGCAGCAAGTAAGGACAATACCTGGCATATGGTAGGCACTCCATAAATTTACTGAGAAAGAAATTAGAAACAAAACAGCTAGAATTATCAGCCAACTACCTGACAGAGAAGACATGTCCTTAAAAGTGGACAGACTTAAAATAATCTATTACTCAGAAGATATTAGGGGTAGAAATAAAGCTCCTGAGAGCAGCACTCCGCACTGCACAACACAAACCTCCCCTTTCACCCTGGTTAAGAGGCTCAGCTTTGTAGCCAAATGCCTGGGTCAAATTGCTACCAGCCAGCTAGGTGAACTTGGTTAAGGAGCTTAGTCTCACTTAATATTGGTTTTCTCATCTATGAACTCTGCCTCATAGGGTTGTGAGAATTCAATTCGTACATGCAAAAACCATAGAATGGTGCAGGTACATGAAAAACATTCAATGAAGGCTAGCTATGGACAAGGGTACCATCATCATGAAAAAGACTACATTATGTTCAGGATGATATAACTAATAAGGCAGGAAAGTAAATAACAAAGGTATGGAAGATCTTCATCCAAAATTATTAAAACAAAATGTTTTGGTTTTATAGAGAGCTGTTTTTAGCCATCCAGAAAATTCATGTGAAATACTCCATTGAAAAGTTAATCTGGAGAGCTGAGGACAGTGTTGCATGGAACACCGGAATCAAACTGCCTGGACTTGAGTTTCAGCTCTGCCAACTGCCAGCTACGTAGCATTGGGCAAGTCACTTAAGCATGCTTCAGTTTTCTCTTCCATAAAATTAAGATCATAGTAGAGTTGTTATCAGAGCTATATTATGACTTCCATGGGCCCTGGGTACATTTGCCTTTATAAGTTGCATCCTCCATAAAATAATATTAAAAATTATTTGCACCACTGACTGCACAAGGTGTAAAGACAAATATAATCTAGGCTGGTGATATGGTTTGATTGTCTCCCCCAAATCTCATGTTGAAATATGATCCACAAAGATGGCCAAATAGGAACAGCTCTGGTCTGCAGCTCCCAAAGAGACCAACACAGAAGGTGGATGATTTCTGCAGTTCCAGCTGAGGTGCCTGCTCATCTCATTGGGACTGGTTAGACAGTGGGTGCAGCCCATGGAAGGTGAGCAGAAGCAGGGTGGGGCATTGCCTCACACAGGAAACACAAGGGGTCAGGGAACTCCCTCCCCTAGTAAAGGGAAGCTATGAGGGACAGTGCTGTGACGGACATTGCCATCTCACCCAGATACTAGGATTTTCCCACAGTTTTCACAACGTGCAGATCAGGAGATTCCCTTGGTTGCCTACACCACCAGGATCCTGGGTCTTAAGCACAAAACTGGGCAGCCATTTGGGCAGACATTAAGCTAGCTGCAGGAGGTATTTTTTTGTACCCCAATGGTGCCTGGAATGCCAGCAAGACAGAACCATTTGCTCCTCTGGAAAGGGGGCTAAAGGCAGGGGGCCAAGTGGTCTAGCTCAGCAGATCCCAGCACCATGGAGCCCAGAAAGCTAAGATCCACTGGCGTGAAATTCTAGCTGCCAGCAAAGCAATCTGAAGTCAACCAGGGACACTCAAACTTGGTGGGAGGAGGGGTGTCCACCATTACTGAGGCTTGAGTAGGCTGTTTTCCCCTCACAGTGTAAACAATGCCCCTGGGAAGTTCGAACTTGGTGGAATCCACCACAGCCTGGCAAACCCACTGTAGCCAGACTGCCGCTTTAGATTCCTCCTCTATCGTCAGGGCATCTCTGAAAGAAAGGCAGCAGTCCCAGCAGGGGCTTATAGATTAAACTCCCATCTCCCTGGGACAGAGCACCAGGGGGAAGAAGCCGTTGTGGGGGAAGCTTCAGCAGACTTAAATATTCCTGCCTCCCAGCTCTGAAGAGAGCAGCAGATCTCCCAGCACAGCAATGGAGCTCTGCTAAGAATGTTGAATATCGGCCCATGGGACTATGCAAAAAGACCAAACCTTCATTTGATTGATTGGTGTACATGAAAGTGATGGGGAGAATGGAACCAAGTCGGAACACACGCTTCAGGATATTATCCAGGAGAACTTCCCCAACCTAGCAAGACAGGCCAACACTCAAATTTTGGAAATACAGAGACCACCACTAAGATATTCCTCGAGAAGAGCAACCCTAAGATACATAATTGTCGTACTCACCAAGGTTGAAATGAAAATAAAAATGTTAAGGACAGCCAGAGAGAAAAGTCAGGTTACCCACAAAGGGAAGCCAATCAGACTAACAACAGATCTCTCTGCAGAAACCCTACAAGCCAGAAGAGAGTGGGGCCCATATTCAACATTCTTAAAGAAAAGAATTTCAACCCAGAATTTCATATCCAGCCAAACTAAGCTTACAAATGAAGAAGATATAAAATTCTTTACAGACAACCAAATGCTGAAGGATTTTGTCACCACCAGGCCTGCTTTATAAGAGCTCCTGGAGGAAACCCTAAATATGGAAAGGAAAAACCAGTACCAGCCACTGCAAAAACATACCAAAATGTGAAGACCACCAACACCATAAAGAAACCACAGACCACAGTGTAATCAAGTTAGAACTCATGATTTTAAAAAATTCAGTCAAAACTGTACAACTACATGGAAACTGAACAACCTGCTCCTGAATGACTACTGGTAAATAATGAAATTAAGGCAGAAATAATTAAGTTCCTTGAAACCAATGAGAAAAAAGACACAGCATACCAGAATCTCTGGGACACAGTTAAGCAGTATTTAAAGGGAACTTTATAGCATTAACTGCCCACATGAGAAAGCAGGAAAGATCTAAAATCAACACCCTAACATCACAGTTAAAAGAATTAGAGAAGCAAGAGCAAACAAATTCAAAAGCTAGCAGAAGACAAGAAATAACTAAGATCAGAGCAGAACTGAAGGAGATCGTGACACAAAAAACCCTTCAAAAAATCAGTGAATCCAGGAGCTGGCTTTTTGAAAAGATTAACAAAATAGATAGACTGCCAGCCAGATTAATAAAGAAGAAAATAGAGAAGAATCAAACTACCACAATGAAAAATGATAAAGGGGAAATCACCACTAATCCCACAGAAATATAAACTACCATCAGAGAAAACTATAAACACCTCTACACAAATGAATTAGAAAATCTAGAAGAAATGGATAAATTCCTAGGCATATACACCCTCCCACAACTAAACCAGGAAGAAGTCAAATCCCTGAATAGACCAATAACAGGTTCTGAAATTGAGGCAGTAATTAAGAGCCTACCAACCAAAAAAACCCAGGACCAGACGGATTCACAGCCAAATACTATCAGAAGTACAAAGAAGAGCTGGTACCATTCTTTCTGAAACTACTCCAAACAATAGAAAAAGAGGGACTCCTTCATAATTCATTTTATGAGGCCAGCATCATCCTGATACCAAAACCTGGGAAAGACACAACACAAAAAGAAAATTTCAGCCTAATACCCCTGATGAAGATCAATGTGCAAAATCCTCAATAAAATACTAGCAAACCAAATCTAGCAGCATATCAGAAAGCTTACCCACCACAATAAAGTTGTCTTCATCCCTGGGATGCAAGGCTGGTTCAACATATGCAAATCAATAAACATAGTCCATCACATAAACAGAACCAATGACGAAAACCATATGATTATCTCAATAGATGTAGAAAAGGTCTTTGATAAAATTCAAAACCCCTTCATGCTAAAAACACTCAATCTAGGTATTGATGGAACATGCCTCAAATAAGAGCTATTTATGACAAACCCACAGCTAATATCATACTGAATGTTCCCAGCAAAAGCTGGGAACATTCTCTTTAAAAACTGGCACAAGACAAGGATGCCCTCTCTCACCACTTCTATTCAACATGGTACTAGATGTTATAGCCAGGGCAATCAGGCAAGAAAAATAAATAAAGCACATTCAAATAGGAAGAGAGGAAGTCAAATTGTCATTGTTTGAAGATTACATGATTGAATATTTAGAAAACCCCATCATCTCAGCCCAAAAACTCCTTAAGCTGATAGACTTCAACAAAGTCTCAGGATAAAAAATTAATGTGTAAAAGTCACAAGCATTCCTATACCAATAATAGGCAAACAGAGAGCCAAATCATGAGTGAATTCCAATAATAGATGCCTACTGTCTTGTAATGAGATGTAGTATTTACTCTTAACATAGGATCATTTGGAACAGGAGTTCTGAGGAGGAGAAAGTGAGGGTTTTGCGACTGACTGACTTGAACGATGGCTTCTCCTCAAGCTGTAGGCTCCAGAGCTTCCTACCATAGTAAAATGTCAAGAACAGACAGGGGAGATATTAGTATCTTTCCCTCTATCATTAAAGGTGTTTTAACCAAAAGAAAAAAAAATAGACAATAATAGACAAACAGAGAGCCAAATCATGAGTGAATTCCCATTCACAATTACTACAAAGAGAATAAAATACCTAGGAATACAACTCACAAGGGATGTAAAGGACTTCTTCAAGGAGAACTACAAACTCCTGTTCAAGAAAATAAGAGAAGACACAAACAAATGGAAAAACATTCCATGATCATGGATAGGAAGAATCAATATCATGAAAATGCCCATACTGCCCAAAGTAATTTATAGATTCAATGCTATTTCCATCAAGCTACCATTTACCTTCTTCACAGAATTAGAAAAAACTACTTCAAATTTTATATGGAGCCCATATAGCCAAGACAATCCTATGCAAAAAGAACAAAGCTGGAGGCATCACGTTTCCTGACCCCAAACTATACAACAAGGCTACAGTAACCAAAACAACATGGTACTAGTAACAAAACAGACATATAGACTAATGAAACAGAACAGAGGCCTCAGAAATAACACCACGTATCTACAACTGTCTGATCTTTGACAAACCTGACAAAAACAAGCAATGGGGAAAGAATTCCTTATTTAATAAATGGTGTTGGGAAAATTAGCTAGTCATATGCAGAAAACTGAAACTGGACCACTTCCTTACACCTTATACAAAAATTAACTCAAGATGGATTAAAGACTTAAATGTAAGATCTAAACCCATAAAAACTCTAGAAGAAAACCTAGGCAATACCATTCAGGACATAGTCATGGGCAAAAACTTCATGACTAAAACACCAAAAGCAATGGCAACAAAAGCCAAAATTGACAAATGGGATCTAATTACACTAAAGAGCTTCTGCTCAGCAAAAGAAACTATCATCAGAGTGAAAAGGCAACCTACAGAATGGGAGAAAAATTTTGTAATCTCTTCATCCAACAAAGGGCTAATATCCAGAATCTACCAGGAACTTAAACAAATTTACAAGAAAAAAACAAACAGCCCCATCACAAAGTGGGTGAAGGATGTGAACAAACACTTCTCAAAAGAATTCGGCCAACAGACATAGGAAAAAAAGCTCATCACTGGTCATTAGAGAAATGCAAATCAAAACCACAATGAGATACCATCTCACACCAGTTAGAATGTCGATTATTAAAAAGTCAGGAAACAAAAGATGCTGGAGAAGATGTGGAGAAACAGAAACACTTTTACACTACTGGGAATGTAAATTAGTTCACTGTAGAAGAACTAATTTACAATGAACTAATTTACACTTGTAGAAGACAGTGTGGCAATTCCTCAAGGATCTAGAACCAGAAATACCATTTGACCCAGCAATCCCATTACTGGGTTGATACCCAAAAAAATATAAATAATTCTACTATAAAGACATCTGCACATGCATGTTTATTGTGGCACTATTTACAATAGCAAAGACTTGGAATCAACCCAAATACCCATCAATGATAGACTTATCATTGATAGATAAAGAAAATGTGGCACATATACATCATGGAATACTATGCAGCCATAAAAAAGAATGAGTTCATGTCCTTTGCAGGGACATGGATGAAGCTGGAAACTTTATTCTCAGCAAACTAACACAGGAACAGAAAACTAAATACCATATGTTCTCACTCATAAATGGGAGCTGAACAATAAGAACACATGGACACAGGGAGGGGAACATCACATGCTGGGGCCTGTTGGGTAGTGGTGGGTAAGGGGAGGGATAGCATTAGGAGAAATACCTAATGTAGATGACAGTTTGATGGTTGCAGCAAACCACAATGGCACTCGTATACCTATGTAACAAACCTGCAAGTTCTGCACATGTATCCCAGAACTTAAATTAAAAAAAATCAAACTCACACACAAAAAAGAAAAATTATATCATTTTCAGTGTTGGAGGTAGAGCCTGGTGGGAGGTGACTAAATCATAAGGATAGATTTTGAGTGAATGGTTTAGTACTGTTTTCCTTGGTGCAGTGATGCAATCATAGCTCACTATAGGCTTAACATCTTGGCCTCAAGCATTCCTCTGTTCTCAGCCTCCCAAGTGGCTGAGACTACAGATGCATACTGTCATGTTCAGATAAATTTTTTTTTTTTTTTTTTTTTTGGAGAGAAAAGGTCTCACTATGTTGCCCAGGCTGGTCTGGAACTCCTGGTCTCAAGTGATTCTCTTGCATTGGCTTGACAACCACCTTTGAAGTCTTAACTCATGCCTAGGGGCTCAAAATCCAATCCCCACTCAAGCCCCTTGGCCACCCTCTGGTCCTCTGGAAAGCAGTGTCTCAGACACTGTCCTCAAAACCAATGTAAACTTGTAAGCAGAATTTAATCAAGGTACTTCTTGTGCCTCTTGCTTTACTCTGTGTGTCTGCTTTTCCTGGATCCATGCACTGAACATGAACAAGTAGCTCAAGACAAGAAATGGATGAGCTCCACTTTTTTCATTCTCATCTCTTCTTCCAGACGTAGAAGCATTGCCAAATGTCTGAACTCCTAAGACAAGTGTTGGGCCAGATCTCAACACACACACATAAAACTAACAGGATACCTTTCATCCAACAGCTTTTTCTTTTTCCTCCTCTTCTTCTTTCCCTCTTTACCTTTCTCTAGCTGCATCTTCTTATTTGTGTTTCAAGTTAGACAGTGTGAGAGCAGGAAGTCACCATGTAGTATTCAAAGAGGCATTCTGACCTAGCCATGACAAGGTAGCAAATCAAATAAAACCCATTGTAAAACCCTTCAAAGTAATCTGAGTAGGCTGTGTGGATTTTATAGTGACCAACCACATGCTTCTGGCTGCCAGCACCTAGATTGAATTTCTCTGCTACCAACAAATATTGGAGAAATCTTTTGCCAATTCCTTGGAGAAATAAAAACAAGATATACTAAGATCAGATATTCCATATTTATTTCATAGGAATTGATAGCTGCTTTATCAGAAGAGTTTGAATTTACATGTGAAAGTTATGGTCATTTTCCGCTAATTGAGTCCCTACCTCATCCTTTTATTAGTCACATTATATACAATCATAAGATGGGTATCATTTAATATCATTGTTTTAAAGTGAAAACAACCTGGAAACCATCTTGTTTACCCACTTCATCTTACAGATGAGGAAACTGAAACCCAGAGGAGCAAAGCCCAGGGTCACACACCACCTAGTAGGCAGCATTAGCACAGATGGAACCGCCTTCTGGCTCCCTCTTAGCCCTGCCGCAATTCTACAACACAAAGGATCAAAGAAAAGAAACATTATCTTAGTATTTGTAAGGTTTTTTCTGATTAAATGCTAAATAAATTAGCTTCCGATTCAAAATGCCTTTATATAATAATTCAAAGATCTAAAATGCATCAGGAAAACTTATTCAAAATTTGCAACATACAAATATTGTTGTTCTTATTAAATTAAAAAATACTTGCATACTTGCATACATACAGACTTACAAGTCAATAACCCTTAGAATTTGAGCTTATCCAGAAGCTTGCTTGTTTATTTCCTTCAAAGAACACATTTAATGATTGTTTAGGGACAATGAAACCTTAGTGTTACAGGGTTCATTATTAATACTGGTGTTCCAGTAATAATGATATACTGGAATTACTTTCACCAAGTATGGCTTTAGTGGAAATAACCAAAAAAGGTTTGATTTAATTCATTCCAATAATATTGCATTAAATGTTAAAGAAGGGTATAGGCAATGGCGGTAGAGCTGGGCATAGCTGACCTGAAACATGGCCTGGGGTGCAGGCACACTCGATAGATAGCCTTGCCCTGATATCGCTGTGCCCAAGAAAAAGAAGTGACTGATTTTCCAGGCCCACAATTCCTACTGTGGCTGAGTGACCATGGAGAATTATGCCAATTACGATGCAGCTGTCATGAAGTCTGGAAGAGTGTGGAAAGCCATTGCCCATGCTGTTCAGTAGGAAGAAGTCTCTCTGTGGCTTGGAAGTCTCCCAGGTTCAGGCAGAGGAGCTTTCTGGGTTGAAAAGCCTTTGACACCAGTGATGACATGCCCAGGAGGAGAGTATCCATGAGAGGACAATTTCCAGAAAAAAAAAAAAAAAAAAAGCAAGAAGCACAAAGTACACCCAGACAGGGCTGGAAACTGAGAATACCCACCGGATGTCTGGCTGAGCTGGCCTCCTTCAGCTGCCTGAGGACATAGTGCATCCCCCTGATTTGGAGGAATGCCTAGTCTGTCACTGGTACTGATGCACTTTGGACGAGGTTATATGGAAGGCACTATATGCCAGATGCCTGTCTGTCTGACCATGTTTCCATCACCCAGAAGCAGCTGGCCTGAAAAAATGGTGGACTAACCCACTGAAAAGTAGGTTACAGTGCCGGTCAAAAGACAATATCCTCAAAAGACTGGGTTCTGTCTTATAGGACATAGTATATGTTAGAATTAGGGACCAGTATTTGGTGCTCTCTCATCCACAGCCAGAACACATGGGTCCAGGAATCAAGGGTGGATGTTGGAGTGGTTCCTGTCACTAATACACTTGATACACTTCTTACAGAATTTATGCCCCCAGTTCCTGCAATGGCAATCTGCACTGGTTTGAAGTACTAATTCTAAAGGAAAAAATGCTTCTTTTCAGGAACACAACAGTGATTCCATTGAATTGGGAATTAGGCTATCGTGTGGTCTTCTGGGGGTACTCACGCTTCTGAACCCACAGGCAAAGAGGAGGATTACCCTACTGGCTGGGATGATTGATTCTAAATACCAAGAATGAATTATGTTGTGTAAATCAAAAATAAAATCCTACTCCGCCCCCACCAACCCTGGCCTCTCAACTGAGAACAAACTCCCTTGTAGCTAAGGGGACCCTTGAAAAAGTTTAAAACTGAGTTCCTGATCATGATGGGACAGCAGGTCTGACATACCTTGTTAGACCTCCTCTCTTTTATGGTTTAGACAGAATAATTGACCAGCCTTAATGTTAAAATAAAGATCGTAAGTTTGACAGAGCAGACTTTTGGTGACAATAAGACACCAACTTATAAAGAGGACCCAAGGCCATGTCAGGCAAAAGTTAAGTCACGCACCCTTACACTTGAAAAATAATCTATGTTCTAAAAAAATTTTTCTTTTTCTCTAGCAGCTAAACAAGAACTGGCCTCAAGATAAGCATGATTAAAACAATCACAACTCATCCAGCTTAGAGACGCTGACTCACTGGACATTCCACCAGCCATAACTAGTTTTCAGTGGACAAGAGACTGAGTTCAATAACTTTCCCTAGAAAAGAAAACCATCAACCATGGACTGGTTCTGGCCAGTTTACAGAGATTGTGCACTGCGTGCCTTCATGTCTTGAAAAGATATTTTGAAGTACAGGGTCTCATTATAATATATTTATATATTACATTTCTACCCAAAGTGAATATCGGTTTTATGTTACACGTATGTTTGTTCAATATGTATGCATCAGGATCACCTTCATGAATATTCATAGCTCCTCCTATAACCTGTTGAATATGTATGTTTAGTCAAACTATTCAGCATAAAACTTATACCCCAACCCCTCTTCCTTCTAAGTGCCTGTTTCTGGGCTTCAGCCAGAGTCTGTGCTTCCTAGCCTGCAGGATGGCCATCTTACAGGCTGTAACCTTTTAGACGAAATAGTCTCCTCTCCTTTTCTAAATTTATACATTTTGTGATTTTTAAGTTAACAGCTGCTACTGCAAAATGAAGGTAGGGAGGACCATGTCTCAGATGCTGGGGGTTCTCTGGGATGTGTCTTAGTACTTCCATGAGTAATAAAGTTAATGCAAAATTCTAGCAATTAAAGCAAGACAGAACCAGTGAGGTCTTGGACGCTTCAGAATTCATTCCGACATTCACTCAGGAGTGGATCTTTGGGTTATCTCTAAATACTGGGGCATGATGAACTAGCCCCAATGAACCTCAGCCTGGTCTCAGAGGCTTCAGTTTCAGCTTTACAGGGCCCCTCCTCCTTCAAGCTTCTAAACTTTAACAATTCCAACTGTATTCCCCCAGTTCTAGGGCAGTAACTGCTTCTATGATTGCTGCTTTCTCAGTGTTTCCTTTTGGCCTTTTCATTTCCTGAGTACTTGATTAATAAGTCTTTATATGGAATCTCCCTGTTCTAATAATCAGGGTGATTTCTATCTCTTGATTGTACAGTTGATCCTCCTTACACCCTATGAGATTATATTCATTTTTCAGATGAGAAAAACAGAGACATAAAACAGGTAAGTAACTGGACCAAGGCTACACAACCAGTACAACACAGGAATATGGCTTAAACCCAGGTCTTTCTCGTCGCAAAGCCCTTGTTCTTTTAAACACTACACAATTCTGAAAGGTGAAGGCAGATATTTTCAATTGCTCTCTGATCTCTTCTAGCAATGAGACTGGGTAGAAGCAAGGTATTCAAATTAGACTGGGTAGAAGCAAGGTAGGTCATGTAAATGCAAGAGCGAGTGCACCTGCAGCTTTAAGAGAATTTATGACACAGGGTCCAGAACACTCTCGTAGCCTGCAGACATGATCGGAGATACTGTAGTCATCTCCAAGAAAACACGGGGAGCTTCTGGAACGCTGAGATAGTTAAAGATTTTTGCATTTAGAAAATAGATATACAGATATTTAGTCTTGAAATCAAACCCCAGGGAAAATCTAAGATGACCCTGTGCATACTTTTAGCAACAACTGTCTGATTTCTGGTTGATTACATTGGATACATTCTGGGGGGACATCAAGAAATGCTGCTGCCGCCTCCTTGGGATTCAAGCCAATCAGATACTCTCTCCTCAAAATGTGACTCTTGATCAGAGAGACGAACGACTGAAAACTATTGTTGCTGAAGCGGTAGCAGTGCCATGAAAAGACTGTTCATTAGTTTCAATTGCACATATTCACCTGAAAGTTACAAGGAGAGAACCATAACTTCTTTATGTTCGGGGACTTTATGTTCAGAGTTCATAATGTTAACCACTAGCTCCAAAGTACCCAGCACATCCAAAGTACCACACCTATATATTTAGAATAGGTGCTAAATAAATATCAGCTGTGTGAATAAATAAAAATAATAAAGAACTTTCCAACAATTTAATAATGGAATTGTTGTATCATGAAGTAGTGAGCTCCTTGTCACTGAAGAGATTAAAATACAGCGCGTCACTCAGAATGACCAAAAAAAAAAAAAATCTGCATTAAGTAGGTGGTCTCCAAGAAGCATTCTACTTCTGGCTTTGTAATTCCACAACTATTTTTTATTTACTCTTAGAAAATATATTTTAAAGTAAAACTAGAACACCATATTTATTAACACAATATACAGAACACAAATGAGGTGGCCAGGACAAAAGGTATATGACACTTTTTCAAAAGTAGCATAGCACTTCTTCACATGCCCACAACAAAAGCCAGCAAAAGCTGTTGCAGAAGATGTAAACCATCACTGGACTTGTTTGCAGTGACCTACACTTGATCTACTTTTAGTCTCAAGGAAAGCAAAATAAGAAAATGGATAGTTTGGTTGCCATGGTTATTCCCAGCCACCGGCCCACCTTACCACCCATTTTCCATCATTTCTAATAACCCAGTTTCCCAGAGTGATATTGTAGGAGCCAATAACCCAGGCTCTTTATTAAATGGTTTCCCCTGATGCCACCCTCATCCAGACACGTTTTACAGCTTCCCTTTGTCTCACCAGTCTTCAGCATGCCTCGGGATAAAAAATACTCACCTAAAGCCAGCAAGATTTTTCAGTGCAGATAAATCTTGTGTTTGATTTCAACCCCTTAATATTCTGAATGGCTTATGTGTTCCTGAACTTTAAGGACAAATCCCTATATGACCGGGGGGGAAACAGTTGAGATGGTGGGTTGCTATTTTCTTTAACCTTGATTTTACTTACTTTACAAGCAGCGTAGCTTGTTTCGGAAAGGAAGATTACATTTTAGAAAACAGTCTGGAGAATGTGCTACCTGGTGAAACTGAGTTAGACAGCTGTCTTGGCTGTTTCAGATTTCTTTAGTAGCTAACAAAGACAGTAGCTCAACTTTTGGCAGAAGCCCATGAGAATGGAAAGAATAATTTGGAGTCTCATAAGAGATAACTTTGTGGGGAACTGTGCTTCCTTGGCAAATTCTAGTCTGTATTACAGCAGGCTGTGGAAGTGTGGCTGTCTATAGTCACACGGTTTTTAGAAAGGTATTGTTAGCGACACAGATCTACACATCTAAACACTAGGTGGCAACCTTGCCTTTTGTGTCACCAATCAAAGCCATTTTACAAAACCATAGTATTTAAGTTAATATATATGGAACCATCAAATCTCAGCCTTCTTCTTCCCCAGTTTTATTTTAATATTGGCATCCAGATATAACAAACTACTAAAGGCCGTTCTTAAAAGCAGACCCAAATTAGGAGAGCATTAAATGTGTATAGACTTGATTTTTTCACAGCGTTCCCCAGAAGGAACACCAGCAGACTCATAGCTGTTGGAATTCCCTCCTGCTCTGGGTATGGACGTTCACTGATTAAACGTTTATTCCAGACAGGAGGGATTTTCTGGTGAACGAAAGGCAAGATCCTTGCTTTTGTGGAGCTTGCACTGAAATAAAAGAGACAGACACTAACTGAGTACGTGAATATAATTTGAGGTAATAATTTCAATGTAATAGGATAGAATGTAATAGAAATTGGGCATGAGTGGAAGAGAATTGTGGTCAGGAAAGGCCTTAGAGAAGCTGGCACGTGACATGAAGCCCCGACGAGAAGGAGCCAGCCAGCCCAACAGCTGGAGGAACAGTGGTCCAGGCAGAGGGAAGAGCAAGTGCAGCAGCCCCAGGTAGGGACAAGCTTTGGGTGTTTAAGAATAGAAAGAAGCCAGTGTAGCCAGAGCATGGTGAGGGGAGGGAGAGGTGGGATAAACTGAGGCTGGAAGACCATCAAGGTTCAGACCACATACGGACTGGTTGGCCAAGGAAGGAGATAGATTGTATTCTAAGCTTAACAGAACGCAGTGGAGGAAGAGTCCAAAGTGAAGGGGCTCAACTTCACTCTCACTGCTAATGCCGAGGATTTATTCTGCTCCTGACAGCATTCACATTGCTCTGACTATTAAGACAGCAGATTTAGAAGACATGGCTCCTACCCTAGAACCTCTCAGCCCAGAACAGAGCTCAGAGGCCCAGCATACCTCAATGAAGTTGAAAACAGTGAACCCTGTGGCCAGCACCCATTTTCCTCTGAGAAAGTATTTCAACACGCAAATCTCCTGTAGGCAGGAAAGAAAAAACAGAAGAGGTAGAATTTCCCATTGTGTTACACACAGATCAAATTTAGGCTCTAGGACACCTGAGTTCTGTGTGGCTCTCTTTTGCCTGGCACCAAACAATGAAGCTTTATGATAAACAATGGTGGTGACAATTTGATAGGAGACTTGATCTGTTTCTTGCACTAAGGCATTTTAGTCAGGGCAAACGTTCTGTTGTAAATGAAGCCTGGCTCAGCTAGTCTCAAGCAAGACTTAACCTGTCTGCGTGGTGACACCCAGAGTTGCTTATAAGCTGCTCTGCTTACTTAGCCTTGTGGTGGGGCACTGCGCCGCCTCTCCAGAGGCTGCAGCAGAAGGGAGGAGGAGGCCTTGCCGCCTGACTATACAAAACAAAGGTACAGGACTGCATTTTCCTGCATAACTGCATGTGGGCATGCAAGTGCCCACAGAGCTAAGCTGCTCTTTTATGACTTTTTCCCCTTTCTTAGGTTGTTCTGGATTAATGTCACTACCTGAGAAATTGGCCCATACACATAAGGGAAGAATGTATATTTTGTGCGGTCTGCATCCAAGTGGAGAGGACGAGCCCCATCAAAAGGGAACAGCTGCCACCCAGCTCCCGCCAACTGTTTCCATGCAAGAATGTGGGGTCAATGCTATCAGATCTCCTGATTTGTCTACAGAAACTGGAAATCCAGATTTTTATGTGCAGTCTCCTCTTTTTTAAATATTTGCAAATGATTTAATAAAAAACATCCCTGAGTGGAGAAATAAATTGTGTCCATGGTCTGTGGGTCTCTTGTGTATGAACTCTGCTTTAGTCAATTTTCTAACATTTAAGAAAATTTCAAATTTATAGAGAAGGTAAAATAACTTTACAGTGCACAGCTGTGGATGCCTATCATCTAGACTTCACTTACTTTCTCACCTATGTATTCAGTTACTTATTTTAACCAAATTTTAACTGTGTGGGAATTTGAAGGGGCAGGAAAGAGGGAAGGAGAGGGGAAAGTCCTATAGAGGTGATTCTCATATCAACTCATTTCTTAAAGTTCAATTGCAACCATTCACCTGGTTTTATATTTAGCCTTGATGTAAAACTAGACCCCCAGAATGAGAGACTTCAAAGCCCTTTTGAGCTGAGTGGCCTTGAGCAGATCCAATCTGCCTCACAAAGTGAGATTCCAGGGCTAAGCCCCTTGATGCTGAAGGGTTTTGTGAATTAGGGAGAACACATCTTCTTCTCCCATCTCCCTGGACATGCTCAGATCTCACATACCCCATAAGCAAGGCCTAGAAGATCTGGCCAGGGCTATGGGTCATGGATTGCGTTCCACTGACCACAGTTTAGTCAGAAAGGGCCAGGTGCAGACTGTGCGATCCCAACCAGGAGGAAAAGCATGCAGTTAGAGGTGTCACTCACTCTGAGTATGTGTGAGCAGGCCTCTTTGCACAAGGGATGCTCATTTCGTGTGAAAAGTTAGAGACAAAATCTTTGACTGTGCAAACTGATTATTTTAATTAAGTCCCATGAGACTTGATGCAGAATGCTTTGCAGAGGTTGAAAATAGCCTTTCTCTGGGTTCCCACATGTGCACTGAGACCCAGGGAAGATATTTAAATCTTGACAGCAGCTCTCATGTTGGCTTGTCTGGAGAGACTGATCAGCAGCCTGACTTGTCCTTTGTGGTGACTGAGAAGCACCTGAGGAACAGAGCAGGAGAGAAAGCTTTTATACCTACTACCGTTCCTCCACTGCTTCCACTGCACCAAAAGAAAATGACATTTACCTTGCAGTAGCAGTGTATCATTAAGGGATGGTAATCACCATGGTAACCAAGGATAATCTACTATGAGCAAATGGAAAAAGAAAGAAAGGCATTGGGTCAGGGCTTGCTACACCCACATTAGCTCAAAATGCCCCTGCTCTTAAGTAATATGGAAAAGAAATATATTTTCTAGACTGGTAGCTGGACCAAATTTTACAATCATTGTGTTCTAAAAGTGAAAGGAACCTTACAGAATGACTAAGGGCTGCAACTAAATGCCTGCAAGGTCAGCAGATGAGGTAAATATTCAGGACAGAGATACCACTGTGGTGGTGGTGGGGATGGGTGCAGAGGCGGATGTGGAAGTGGGGCCAGGCTCTGAGGGACAGGGCAGCTGACTGGAGCCACAGGAGAAGCTGGCCCTTTGATGTCAGATCATGTGCTTTCTCCAAGATAGCTGAGAATGCAGATTTATATGTGAAGTATCTCAATTTTGACTACTAACTAAAACTAATTTAAAGCAGGTTAACTAAAACACATCTGTGAACTCCAATTTACAACATTTGATTAAATACACATGCCCATTCTTTTTTTTAAACCTTGAGGATACTGAGGTCCAGAAGAGTTGTTATGCATGTCACACAGTCAGTTCATGAGCAAGTCAGGCCTCTGGGTTCTAGACTCCCAGTGCCACACTTCTTCCCTCTAGAATGTGGTGGTGACACTCCACCTTAGCTCCAAGGGCCTGACTTGCTCTGTTAACTTGGTTGGAGTGCAATGGTGTGATCATAGTTCATTGTAGTTTCAAACTCCTGGGCTCCAGCAATCCTCTCACCTCAGTTTCCCAAGTAGCTTGGGCTATAGGTGTGCACCACACACCCGGCTCTAATTTCTTCACCGGATTTATTGGAGAAGGTGGCTGGATGTGCACTCCCCAGAGGCTTCTTCCAGCTCTAAAGCAAAGTATTCTATGAGGGACATGATATTCTAAAGGCTGATCATAAGGCAGTTTGGAATGATGGGAAAATAGACAAAGAGAACTCAGCAAAGTAGGCATTTGTTGTGCATTAACTGTGTGCCAGATACGCTGCCTCCTGAAAAGAGTTTATTTTTAATTTAATAGGTAATAAATAGATATAAATATTTCCCTCAAGGATGTCTGGAAGAATGGAATAATGCTTAAAAGTACAGGCTCTGCTGGCCTCCAGCTCCCTGCCACCAGCGAAATGACTTTAAGCAAGTTACTTAGTCTCTCTGTTTATAGACTGCCTCAATATTCTAGTCTGCAAAATGGGATAAGTCATATTCTACTCTCTGTGGATGGAGTGAGGATTAGATAAGATGATGCATATAAAGCAAATGCAGCGTCAGGTCTCAGAACATAGTATTTCAAAATATGGCACCGGTCTACTGAGCATTATAAGCTGAAGGAAATTGAGAAAACAACAGAAGCAGGAAGGTTATTCTTTGACCTTCTGTCCCATTTCTCCCCTGAAGAAGGCCATAAAAGAATTCTCTGACTAAAGTCACTTGAAAGTAGTTTGTTACACACTCACTCCAGAGGTATCCTGTTCTATACGCAGAGGTCAAAAAGAATCTGAACAACCAGGCTGTATTAGTCCATTCTCAAATTGCTATAAAAAACTACCTGAGAGGGTAATTTATACAGAGAAGAGGTTTAGTTGGCTCATGGTTCTGCAGGCTGTACAGGAAGCACAGCTGGAGATACCCCAGGAAACTTAGTCATGGTAGAAGGTGAAGGAGAAGCTGGCACATCCTACAAGACTAGAGCAGGAGGAAGAGACCAGAGGGGGAGGTGCTACACACTTTTAAACAACCAGACATTGTAAGAACGCTATCACAAGAAAGAACTAAGGGGATGGTGCTAAACCATTAGGAATCACCCCCAGGATCCAATCACCTTCCACCAGGTTCTTTCCCCAACGCTGGGGGTTACAATTCAACATGAAATATGGGTGGGGACACAGAACCAAACCACATCGTTCTGCCCCTGGTGCCTCCTAAATCTCATGGCCTTCTCACATTTCAAAACATAATCATGCCTTCCCAACAGTCTTCAAAATCTTAACTCATTCCAGCATTAACTCAAAAGTCCACAGTCCAAAGTCTCATCTGAAACAAAGCAAGTCCCTTCTGCCTATGAGCCTGTAAAATCAAAACTAGTTAGTTACTTCCAAGATATTTACAATTTCCAAGCTTTCAAAAAAACTTACAATATGTAGAAGGGGAAGGAGAAGCTGGCAAACCCTAGATAGCTGTAGCAGGAGGAACAGAGTGAAGGAGAGCTACACACGTGTGTGTGTGGGGGGGCGGGGGAGAGAGAGAGAGAGAGAAAGAGACTGAGTCTTGCTCTGTTGGCCAGGCTGGAGTTCAGTGGTGCAATCTCGCCTCACTGAAGGGTTGAAAAGGCATAATTGTTGCCTTTTCAACCCGTCAGTGAGGGTTGAAAAGGCAACACGTATTTAGCCTCTGCCTGACGGGTTCCAGCAATTCTCCTGTCTCAGCCTCCTGGGTAGCTGGGATTACAGGTGCATGCCACCACACCCAGCTAATTTTTTATTTTTAGTAGAGATGGGGTTTCTCCATGTTGGTCAGGCTGATCTCGAACTCCTGACCTCAGGTGATCTGCCTGCCTCACTCCCAAAGTGCTAGGATTACAGGCATGAGCCACCACACTCAGCCTAAATTAACTTTAGAACTGCCTACTTCTTGGCTTTGTGTTGTATAAATAGCCACTTATTGGTTAAGATATTTTTAGTACAATTTCTATTTTATTTGCAGCCAAAAGCACTAACCAGCAGCATGGCTCCTCTACTGTCACCACAGGATGTTTCTGCTGCTGCTATCACAGAAACTGCTCCACTCTCTGGCCCCACTATTGCCCACTGTGACTCTTCTTCAGCTACTCTTGCTTTTCTGCTTCATGATGAGACTGTAGTGCCACTGTAGACTCTCATCTCCACAGAGCTACCAAGCAATAGCCCTCCTGCCTCAATGGACAGGGAGTTTCCCCCCACCTGTTTATCAGTCAGGACTCTTGCAGATACAAATAACAGAAAATGCAATTCAAAATGAATAATGAATAAAGCATTTTTTAAAGGAAGGGGATAGAGTTGATCAGCTCATAGCCTGACTGTGCAGACTCTCACCCAGCTTATTTATGGGCTCAAACACAATCATCAGGACTCAGTCTCACTCCCTTTTCCAGCCCTGCTTTTCTCCTTGCTGACTCTTCTCTCAGGCACACTTTCTCCTCTCATTCTGTTTTCTTGGGAATCATAGTTAGAAAGAGTCTCTCATCTTAGCAATTTCTACAAGTGTTCCAAATTCAGATCTCTTGACTTTGATTGGGTCACTTATTTGATCGTGTTACTGGAGCCAGGAGATGCAATGCTCTGTCCAGTTTCAGTCATTTGCCCACCTGCCCCTGTGGCTGGGAGTAGAGTCAGCTCCAACTGAACTATAAGAAAGTGTGCCTCCATCAGATTCCATCAGGACATAGATGGTGGTTTCAAACTGGCTAATTTAAGGAGAATTTAATAAAGAAACTATTTTTAAAGGCATGGGTATAGTTAGAGAAAACAATGGCAATAGTGCAGTATGCTAGGGTTAGCAACAGTACAGGAGCTGTTCCCAACCCAAAGCCCAAAAGAACAAGGGAAGAGTGTGGTCATAGAACCCAGGGAGGGTAAGTGTAGAGCGTGAGCCATCCGACAGGAGTGATGGTCTTGCATAGGTGCACAGAGCCAACCTCAAATGCAGTGGAAGGAAAGAAGCCAAAATGGGATGGAGGTGTATGGGGATAAATTCTCTGATCTCACTTTTCTCCCAGGTTCTTCACAGCACATTTCACTAGTCAAATCCAACTGGAAACCAATGAGCAAGGGGGCTCAATGACACAGTCCATACAGGTATATCCATCATTGAGTCCAGAAGTAGTTCCCCAAGGAAAACAGAGGTGCTCAAACAAATGAAGGGGATTGGCAGGCATTACAAAACCCAGATCTTCACTACAATGACATTTTGCCTTTTCAACAGAAAACGGATGGCCTACTAGATGAAGAGAAATATTGCATCGAGAGCTCAATGTCCCTGAGATTCTTCCTTCTAAACCAACTCTTGACTTACTAACACCTCCTTCTGTTTTTTATGGCTTCATTCAGTCTCATCCACCTTCACAGTTGCTGTTTCTCCAGCTTATAATATGTACTCATCACATGACATTTCCAATTCCTTTTCCACTTTTAAACAACCAGGTCTTGTGAAAACTCTGCCTCCTTCTGCCAAGCAGTGTTCAGTTATAGCTAAATTCCTAACCAATCTCCTCCACTTGGCCTAGCAATTTCAGTCCATTTTTCACATCCTGTCTCAGCAACAGGCTGGTTGGGCATCACCTAGGCTTCCACTCTGGAGGGCTGAGTCCTACCCATTGGCCTTTGTGACACATATTGTTTGGTCCACGAAATGCCTTGCTCTAGATTTTCTGTATTTATCCTGCACCAGCCTTGGGACAAACCCAACCTTCTGGTTGACTACAAGCAGAGAGAGTGCAGTCTAAACAATAGGCAGCCTAGATCGCTCCAATTATAGGCTAACTTACACAGGATGTCGGAGAGGGACCATCTTCTATTTCTTTCTTCCAGGCAATGCTGATGATAGGGAAGGAGTGACAAAGTAAGTAGGCAACTCTACAATTTGTTTCTTACTAAACTAAACCAAATCCATTGGAAAAATAAGTTTCTAACCCCAGATCTTTTTCACTGTGATCTATTTATTTTTATCTCTTAATTTACTAACTTTATTTTTTTTCAACTTATTTTATTTCTACTAACTAGCATTAGTGATTTTTTTTTCCTTCTATAGAACCTGTATTTCCTTCTGATCAATAATGACTTTCAACAATTGCCCTTTCAGATTTAAGGTTTGCTTATAAAGAAGCTTATGCTGGACCGGGCGCGGTGGCTCACACCTGTAATCCCAGCACTTTGGGAGGCCGAGGTGGGCAAATCACGAGATCAAGAGATCGAGAACGTGGTGAAACCCCGTCTATACTAAAAAATACAAAAATTAGCTGGGCGTGGTGGCGCACACCTGTGGTCTCAGCTACTCGGGAGGCTGAGGCAGGAGAATTGCTTGAACCCGGGAAGCAGAGGTTGCAGTGAGCTGAGGTTGTGCCACTGCACACAAGCCTGGTCCCTGGCGACAGTGAGACTCAGTCTCAAAAAAAAAAAAAAAAAGGCTATGCTAAGTCTCCAAGTCCCTGACCAAGCCCAGCCCCAACTCTTCTCCGATGAGCATTTCTCTCCCCTGAACAAGGGCCCTTGTCTTTTACGTCCTCTACCCCAAAGTATGTTCACTGCTTCCTTTTCCAGGAACAGCTTTTACTTCCCTTCCTTTAATCCAGTTTCTTAATCCTGATTGCCGAAAGACTCATGTTCCCTTCAGGGTGTCTTCCAAGTGGCTTAGTTGTCTTCAGAGGAGCCAGAATCTTTTTGTGAAAGCTCAGGTGGCTGAGGGGTAAATGTAGATTAGATTCATTTAGCCTACCTCTTTCTTCCTGCTTAGAAAGAATGCCAGATCCAAGGTTCTTGCTACATTTAATCACTGTTCTTCAGCATTTCTGTCTTTTTTTTTAAGACAGGGTCACACTCTGTCGCCCAGGCTACAGTGTAGTGGCATGATCATGGCTTACTGCAGCCTCAGCCTCCTGGACTCAGGCAATGCTCCTGCCTCAGCCTCCCAGTAGCTAGGAGGGGCCCACAACACCATGCCTGGCTAATTTTTTATTTTTTTATAGAGATAGTGAGGGACTGTGTTAAGGAAAACCAAATCCACAAGGGGCGTGGTTTCAAAGGCAGGAATTTCCCAGCACCATGCCTCCATCCAGGTCCCCATAAAGTTCTAACTTTCCTGCTCCAGCTAGGTGGAAACTCCAGGTGAGCTTCTTTGTTCCAGAAAGCTCGCCAAAAGCTCGGGGGAGGAGGGAGCTCTGATTGTGGGCTGGGCAGCTAATCCAGTATCAAAGTCGAAGATCAATCATTCCAGAGGAAGTTTGAAAGAACTCCTCTCATTGGATGAGAATATGAAGGGGGCGGGAATAACTCCCGAATTAAAATCCCACTGCTCCTTACCTGTGCTGGTATGGGGATTCCCCTCCGACGGCAGCCTGGGAGCGCTCTCTCTCCTTCTCTCATATCTCTCTGTTTTTGCCTAATAAATCTCTCTGCTAAACTCTTTGGGTCTGCAATATTTATTCAAACGGTAAGCTCACTGTGCCTTTGGGGCTTCTTTCCCATTCCTGGGATAAGAGAGGCCAAGGACCTGGGCACATCGGGGAAAAAATCGGAAGCATCTTTGGGACGCCCCCGCTGCTCTGCTGTCCTGCCCCAGGTACATCTTTGGTGAGCACGGGGAGGAAGCTGAACCCCTGCGCCCCGCCCGGGTTACACTCCGGTCTGGCTATGTTGCCTACGCCTGTCTCAAACTCCTAGGCTTAAGCAATCTTTCTGCCTCAGCTTCACAAAGTGTTAGAATTACAGGCATGAGCCTCCATACCCGGCCTCTTCAACATTAGTTAGAGCCCTCTGTGTGGCCCTAAGTGTGGCTCTCCCAGTTCAGCCTGCAAGTGTCTCTTCCTCTTTCACTTTGTTCAATCTTTATCCTCTTACACTTTTTTCTCCCCCTCCTCCTCTCTCTTTTCTAGTCCTTTCCTCCTGCTAAACACAATGGCAGAGGAATGCATAAATTAGATTGCAATAGCAGGAGACATTCTGGTCTATAATTCTGTTCACTCCATGGATACTTGTGATGATATGGCCCAGGGAAGTAAAGTTCCAGGGGTTCTCCACATGCGTATTAAAGTGAGCAAATTGAATATCCCATATCCCAAAGATGAGAACCCATAGTTGCTTTACCTAGAGATCTTACTATCAAGAGGAAGAAAGTACACAAGCTCATGGGGGCTGATCCTTTCCAAGTCAGGAAAAGCTATGCTACACACATCTTGGGGTCTTGGTGCCCAACACTATGCTCTTTCTGAAACCAGTTATCTTAAATGAGGTTGAGCAAGATTACAATGGAAGAAATAAATCTGCTAATGGCAGGAAAATGGTTCTCATGCTAATAAATATGAACAGGTGGTTGAGCAGCAGGTTCTTAAATACTGTGCCACTACAGGGAAGGGAAGACAGAAGATGTTTGCACTTGCGAAAATATCCTGCCTTTAATAACAACTTTACACTGTAAATGCAAATGGTATGTTAAAGTCAGTGAGAGAATGGCATGATATTGCCATCATTAGCAGAACAATAAACAATGTTAGTGGAGCCCTACTGGGCACTTGTATGGCACTTAACATTTTCAAAGGCTGTGGCTTCTCAGTCTAACAGTGCTTCAGAAGCATGTACTGTAACTCTTTACAACACGTATAACTTAATGCAGTCACAACCCTGTTCTGTATCCTCAATTGACAGTTTTTAAAGGTGCTGTGACCTGTAAGAAGTCAAATTATGGACTAGTTAGGAAACTAGAAGTTAGCAGTCTTTAGCTTGAGACACTAACCTCTAGTCATGGAGAATCAATAATATAAAATTATCTTTCTTGGTTTCACTTTTCTATGTGGGTATGTTTCTTTTTAACATACTCCATTAATGAAGCCTCAGAGGACTCAGAGTCCTTAATCAGAGTCTGTAAATGCACCAAGTTTGTCAATATTAACAAAACTTCATGGGCCAAAAACCACTTCTGTCTATGCCCCCTTCTCATGGACTTTGCAGTCTAAACTACTATCCAAGCAGTCTATCTCACAAAGGACTTATGGTACATTTTCACTGGCTTAAGGCACGTATTTCTTTTGAAGATGATGCTCCAACTCTCTTGGATTATTTTCCATAATTTATTGTGGTTTTCTTTCTCTGGGTTGAACAACTACACTGATATTTACTGTTCACATCTAGGAAAATTGGTCTAATTAAAAGTGAATGCTGTGGACATTCAGCTGTGGACAAGTCAAAAGAAACAGACTTTTAAATTGGCCTTATGCTGAAAAACTGCATTAAAAAACAAATATTTAAATCAGTGTACTTCAATTTAGCATCTGTGAAGTTCTCCTACACAATACCGTGGTGAATAAAATGGGACTCCTGCCTTGAAAGATTTCACAGCCTATCTGGATAAGGAAAAAATTATATGTGGAATAAAGCATAAAAGTGTTTAAGATAGAGGTGTGTACAATATACTTTTTATATTACATATTATATACATATCATCTGGAGACACAAAGGGGAAAATGCATATGTTTGGGATCATGGAGTGGTCAGAGAAAGCTAGAGAGAGGAGACAGCATTTCACTTAACCATGAAGGCGAAATCAGCAGTCATTAGCTGGGCAAGGAGTAGGTAGTTGTAATCAGAGGACAAAAAACCCACGAAAGCAAAGGTGGAGAAGTAAGAAGATGTAGGGCATTGCCCTTCCCCCTCAGTCCCTCACCAAATCCCCTGGAGCCCAAGGATTCCAGCACAGTATGAAGTCAATGCACAGTGAGCACTTGCTGAATGTACACATGCATGTGTGAATGAGGGGGTCCAGGGAAGAAACCACTGATCTCAAAATTGGGCCTATCCTGAGAAGCTGATCTAGCTAAAGCATGACATCTGATCGAGGGCCTTGCTGGACTATTGAACGGCAGATGATAAGTCTTAGGAATACAACTGCATTTCTCACTGAGATGAAGCTCTTGACTATGAGAAAATTTTCCACAGAAAAGCGTCAGAATCTGGAAAGGACATTAGAGGGCATCTGATCCAGCTCTGAGAAATTAAAATGAAGGGTTCAAGCCTACACAAGACCCTAGATTTTGTGTCTAGCAGTGGTCACCCCACAGTTACTGCTGAAGAATCCATCACAGCCAAAGCCTCTGACCATTGAGAAGGGAGACCTTTATGGAAGGAAAGCAGGCAAGCTGGGAGGCAAGCCAGGAGGCGGCTGGCCGATGCATCTGGGCTTTAACAGAGATTTGGTAGTCATTTTGTTTTCTCCTCTGCTCCTTACTGGAAGGGAAAGTCTCTTGAGCCCAGTTCCCGTCACAGTAAAGGAATGGCTTTTCACAGCCTCATACACAAAGACAAGCCAGGTTTCAGTCCCTCTGGGAGAAGAAGGGCTTTTGTGGGACTTGAGCAGCCCTGTTGGTCCTTTCCGCCTGCTTCACCAGGGCAATTGGTTGCTAGTTTCCAACGCAGCCCTTCCAACTCTTACAGGAAATTCCTAGAGACTAATTAAACTGGCTACAAGGTCTTTGGCAGCTCAGCTCTGAAGTCCTCCTTTGAATTCTAAAGGAACCAGCAGGAGCACCTGGGCCTCTGTTCCAGGACTTTCTTCTCAGCTGTGGTCAAGAGACATGGGTGGAATTTGTGTCTCATTTCTCCACATGAGATACAAATTGACCCTTAATTTCCTTACCCCAGCATTTTCCACCAGGTGTCCTGAATCAGATATTCTTCCTACAAAAGAGGCAGCTCTAACCCAGTGGTTCTTCTTTTTTGTTTTGTTTTTTGAGATGGAGTCTCGTTCTGTCACCCACGATAGAGTGCAATGGTGCAATCTTGATTCACTGCAACCTCTGCCTCCCGGGTTCAAGTGATTTTCCTGCCTCAGCCTCCCAAGTAGCTGGGATTACAGGCATGTGCCACCATGCCTGACTAATTTTGTATTTTTAGCAGAGAAGGGGTTTCTTCATGTTGGTCAGGCTGGTCTCAAACTCCTGACCTCAGGTGATCCACCCACCTTGGCCTCCCAAAGTGCTGGGATTACAGGCATGAGCCACCACGCCTGACCAACTCAGTGGTTCTTAAATATTAGTGTGCATCAGAATCACCTGTAGGGTTTGCTAAACTACAGATTGCTGGGCTCCATCCCCAGTTTCTGGTTCAGCAGGTCCAAGATGGCACCTGAGAATTTGCATTTCCAACAAGGCCTCAGATGATGCTAATGCTTGTGTACCGTGGCCCACACTTTGGGGACCACTAAATCAGAAATCAGCTGTTGGTGGTGGTGGTTGCTGTTGCTGTTGTTGTTCTACAAACAAGTTTTCTCTGCCTACCTATACTTCAAAATTGCAAGGAATTCCTGAATCAGGAATCAGGCCTTCTATTTTTGGTATGCAAGCAAGTTCTTCTCTGCCCTCCTATATCTCAAAATTGTGTTCTGTCCCTCTTCTTGGGAAGATAATCATTTCACTGATTAATTACTGTTCAATCTACTTAACTACAACAATTTTTCTCCTGGCATCATGAGGCATAACTAATACAGATTATTTTATTTTCTGCCCCTTTGATCTAGACCAGAATCTTAGTTATAACCCCCAGGCCCAAATACATGTGTAATAAAAACAATAAAACAGCTCAGAGAACAAAGGCAGTTTTCTCTTCTAAGAAAAAGATACTTCATTTGAGAGCTTATGCAAGCTTTAGATACAAAATGGAGTTACATGCATATGGAGTGGTGGCAAATTGCCTGCTAGCATTCAGACAGACTCTGTTAGAGTTTCTCCCTGGAGAAGGTTAGAAATTGGTGCCAAAATTAATTAAAGAATAAAGGTGAGTGAATCTTTTTCTCTGTTGAATAGAGTCTATTCCATGTGGCCTTGCTTGCTCTAGTAACACCAGGCGAGGTGTGATGTGTTTCTCCACTGGTACCCTGAGTTCTCCTTGGGGGGATGCCAGGACAAGACCACTCTGCTAGCGGTGGGATTAGGTAAATCCACAGACCCCTAATCATAATGATTTTCACACTTCGGACTCCCAGAGGGGAGGATGATCCATAGAAAATATTTCATAGCTCAGAGGACATAATTATAAGCCCATTTAGGAAGTGGTTATTGAGCACCTCAAGTGGATGGCCTGGGGTGGAAATAGAGAGGGATGTGATGCAATTTTCATGTTACTAGCACCAAAAGCTACAGTTTCCTGTGGGTGCCATGGGCTGATGTGGGAGCAACAGAGCGGATGCTAGACGGAGTTTGCAATGTAGATTGAACATGGAAGAGAACGTCTCCAAGAGAAAGAAATGACAGAGTTGTGGAAGTGTGATGGCTCCAATAAAAATAGGATTAGGAGTGAGCATCCCCTGAGAACAGCATGGATGGAGGATCCCTAAACAGCACCACTGAGAGATCCCAGGGAGCTAATGGTTCTCTTTGATGAGGACATACTCTGATACCAATATGAAAAGAAAATACATCTGAAGATGAGTGGTACCTTCCTAGCAAATCACCACTTTGCACCTAAAACAAGCTGGAATGCTGGGATGGACTAGGAAAATGATTTAGATTAAGGTTAGGGCCAGGAAGGCTCTTCAAGGAATGGTGTTGTCTAGGCGCAGTACCACAGTGGCAGGGTGTCAGATCAGCATGCTATGGTTTGAATGTTTGTGTCCACCCAAAATTAGTATGTTGGAACCTAATCTCTAATGCAATCATATTAAGAGGCCTTTAGGAGGTGATTAGGTCGTGAGGGCAGAACTCTCACAAATGGAATTATAAAAGCTTATAAAAGCTGCCCAAGGGAGCTTATTTGCCTCTTCCACCACGTGAGGACACAGTTAGAAGGCATCATCCATGAGGAAAAGGTCTCACCAGACAATGAATCTGCCAGTGCCTTGATCTTGGACTTCCCAGCCTCCAGAACTGTGAGAAAAAAATTTCTGATATTTATAAGCTATCTAATTCATGGTATTTTGTTATAGTATACCAAATGAACCAAGCATTCTTTTTGCTAGGGCTGGACTAATCATGAATGCTGAAATTATAACCATCCAGAGTTGCAAAGTATCCATCTTAGCTCTGACAAGTACAAAGATTAAGGATCCGTTAAAAGCCCACACTTAAAATGGCATTGCATACACATTTCTTATTTGTATCTGTGATATGTTAGTTGGTGCTAGAAATTATAATTTATAAAAGTGGATTGGAGGCCGGGATTGGTGGCTCATGCCTGTAATCCCAGCATTTTGGGAGGCTAAGGCAGGGGGATCACTTGAGATAATGAGTTTGAGACCAGCCTAGCCAACATGATCAGACCCCATGCCTACTAAAAATATAAAAATTAGCTGGGTGTGGTGGCACATACCTGTGACCCCAGATACCCAGGAGGCTGAGGCAGGAGAATCACTGGAAGGTGGAGGTTGCAGTAAGCCAAGATCATGGCACTGCACTCCAGACTGAGCAACAGAGTGAGACTCCATCTCAAAAAAAAAAAAATTAGCCTTTGACTGACTATCAAATATAAAAGTTATCTTCTGCCTGGAGTTCCCTTCATATACCACCAGCCTCAAGCCCTCCAGCTGAAATAAGTGGATAATGTGAAAAACTTCTAGGATCAGCAAAAGATAATTAAGGCACATTAGCACATTGACTACTAGAGTTGGTTACTGTGGGAAGTCTCAATTAGCAGGGATTGAAAGGTTTAGGACTGCTCCCTTTCATTCCTAGGAGAGATTCACATCCCAGAGAGTTTACAGAACTTTATTAAACATGCTACTAAAAGTAACATTAAAAGCTGAGAAAATGTGTCGGGGCTGGTATATAGGAAGACAAAGAAGTAAAGCTTGATGGCTTCTAATTGTTCTATAAAGGAAGAGGATGAGAATATGAGGGAAAGTAGTTGCATACAGGAGTGGAAGAGTTTGGGGGAAGAATGAAGATGGTTGAAATCACCATTATAATGTAGGAGAGTGAGCAGATCACAAAATAGAATAAATATCCCGAGAATGACCCTATGGTCTAAGAAGAATGCATGTTTAGAGTTCCAAGCTAAGTAACCTGGAAGTGGCCAATCCAGAGATTTAATCCTTATCTTTAAGGAACATCTGAATTCCTGGTCCATCCCATGGAACACAGCCATGCAGGGGATCAAGGCCCTTTGTTTTGGGTTAAATGAAGATTGCCAGATGGAGGTTGCTAGGGGAAGGGTACTGAGTGAAGAAGCTATGTAAGCCACATGCTTTTTACAAGTGGTTATGGTTCTCCTGTCCAGCTCACTGCCACTGAACTTCCCTGTATGTAAGTCCCCTCAATAAACCCCATATCTCATTTGCTGACTCCATGTCTCTTTTTTGGCCTATCAAACCTGGTGCCATCCTTACTAAAATCAATGGGGATCCAGCATGACAATCAGCAATCCAGCCAGGAGGTCAGAAAATTCTATGAGCACCAAGAGGATGGGACTGGGAAAGGGGAAATCCATGGGGGAAATACCAGGCTGGCCATCCTTACCTATGTGGAGCCTGATAGCCGCTATCCTTGATGGATGAGGCCCGCCACGTGAGTATAGGGACACCCTAAGAATGCTGAAGGGTCTGGAAGAGCTGTTGCAGGGGTTGGATCTAACTAAGCAAAAATCAGTTGCCTGAGCTATGGCAGCCACGATTGGCTGGTTGCTCCCCACTGCTTTGAGCAGCCACTGAGACTGAGCTCACAGCCCAGGTAGGAGTTTCTCAGGTATAGGATGAGCTACAACTAGACAGCATGCAAGGTTAGCTCACACTGAAATGCTGGAGCCCTTACTCTTCCACTTTCAGGCACAGGATGACAAAATGGAGCTTATCAGGTAGCCCATTTGAAGGGTCACTGGCTGCCATGGTAGGGCTATCATGGACTAAACTGTCCTGGAACCCTAAGTCCAAGACCTAATTGACAACTCTAGAGAAGAGGAAAGTGAAGACTGGGACAAGCTCATAGAGGCTCCCATCCTCTCTGCCCATCCCATAGCCAAGATAAAGGCAGACCAAGGGCACTCACAGGGGGTTGACCCACAAAACCTGCCCTCACCTGAAAGATGGCAGCACACCACAATGCAGGACCACGCTACTGTGGAACTGGCGGAACTGCAAAACCAGTTCAGGCAGAAAGAGTGTCAATCACAGGGTGACGTCTCCATCTGTGGGACATGGAAGCAAAGGGTGTTATACTCTCTGAACTCAAGATGAGTACAGTGACATCTATCACAAACCACCAGGCCCTGAGGCAGCGCCTCTAGGGCACCAATAAACAGGATTGGACCATATCCCTCCTTAGCTGGGCAGCTGCAGGCTGGCCAAGTGAGGCAAATGTCCCCAAGTCTCCTGTGTGACGGCTGACTATGGAGGAATCGCAGGACACTCCCCAGCAATTAGGGATGAAGCATGTTATCTATGCTGATCATTACCAAGCCCTTGACAATGAGCTTTTTTCTGCTGGCATGAAAGATGCCATCTTACAGTCAGCACCCAATCAATAATATGGAGCACTAGTGTCTATCCTGAGTTGCTTGGTAGGACAGCCAGTGTCCTGGGCAGCCCAAGCAGCTACTGACCTAGGGGACATGGAGAAAGTACATAGGTGAGGGGTGTGCACTGTTTGAATGAAAGACAAGGGAACCAAAGGGAAGGAGACAGCCAAGGGCCCATCAGGGTGCTGACAAATGTGGCATGACCTGGTAGTAACAGGGACACCTACTGTCAAAATAGATAAACAGCCTAATGCCATTCTGGTCAGACTGTGACAGAACCTCAAGCAAGAACAGCATGTCACTAAGGAGCCTCCAGCTTAGCCCACCACCCTCCTGCAGAGGGCTGGCAGGCACCAACACCTTTAGACTAGGGTGAAGGCCAAGGCCCCAGAATCCCAATGACAGCAATGGTGACCATGGTGTCTGGGGACCAGAGGCCACATGTAGAACTAACTATATATTAGTCACCTAAGAATAAACAGACTGCACGCTCTGGTAGATACTGGAACCAAATGCACTTAAATGGTAATGTTCATGGGTTCCAAGGCCCTATTATAGCAATAGATGGTTATGAAGAGCAGGCATTGAAAGTCAAACAGGTTGAACCCTACTCAATAAACACAACTCTCATCCCAGAATACCTTTTGGGAATGGATATCTTATCAGGCTTTACCCTCTCAACAACTGCTGGGGAATTCCAGCTGATAGTTAGGGTGGTGAACCATATGATCAGGGGGATTGCAAAATGGATCCCAGTATAGCTGCCAGCCCTGCAGCAGGCAGTACCACTGACACAATACGGTCTGCTGGGGGTGCATAGTGAGATCGTGGGACTGCCAAGGAGTTAGACCAGGCAGGCATTATAAGGCCAGCACACAGCCCATGATGCAACGGCCCACATGGAAGCCTGATGGGATATGGAGAATGACCATAAATTACCGGTAGTCTCCCCAGTGTATGCAGCTGTTCCCAATATTGCCTTCCTTCTGATGAGGGTAGAATCCATGCTTGGCACATAGCACTTTGTTATAGATTTAGCCAGTGCCTTTTTCAGCATCCCCATTGCCCCAGAGCCAAGAATAATCTGCATTTCACCTAGGAAGGTGAACAATGGACCTTTACTATCTTGTCCCAGGGATATTTATATATGCCCCATTCTTTGTCATGTACTGGTGGCTGCAAACCTCAGTGATGGACCACCCCGGAGTGGGTGCATGTTGTCCATTACATAAATGCCCACTTCTGAGTGTTTTTCCAGCTTACAAACTGCAGCCTCCTTCTTGTTGTCTCACTTGGCGCACAGAGGATGCACAGTCAATGCAGACAAAGTCCAAAGTCCAGGCTTATTGGTCACATTCCTGGATGTGTTTGGGTAAGACTAAAGTCCTTTAGTCTGCTGTTATGGACAGGTGCAGGCCTACCTACATCCTACCACATCCAGGTGGACAGTGTAAAGGACAGTATGCTTTTGCCCCAACCTGGGACTCAAGGTAAACTGATACTGCCCTGGCCACTAGACCTATGCACCAGCAAACACGTGGCCCTGGAAGTGTCAAACCAGCCCCTGGCTGGTTCGGTTTTTCTGCTCCATGGAGGAAGGGTCTAGAACAGAATATAACAAGTCACAACTATTATACACCCTACTCTTCATACTTCTAAAATAATGAATCCTAGTGCTCCCTTGTGCAAGGGGACAATCATCTTCTCATTATGGAACATTATGATACCCCTATTGTCTTACTCTGTACTCCTGCAATGCATTACAGATGGGGGCCGGTCCATTTGGTATTGTAAACCAAACATCCAGCCACCTGCCAGCCCGAGTGGTGTTCTCTCAGAATGACAGAACTTTCTGTGTCTTGTTAAATGGCCATGACTTGCCCTTTTTTTTCTTTTCTTTCTTTCTTTTTTTTTTTTTTTTTTATGAGACAGTCTTGCTCTGTTGTCCAGGCCGGAGTACTGTGGCACCATCATCTTGGCTCACTGCAACCTCCCACTCCCGGGTTCAAGCAATTCTTGCCCCAGCCTCCTGAGGAGTAGCTGGGATTATAAGCACCCACCACCACACCTGGATAATTCTTGTATTTTTAGTAGAGATGGGATTTCACTTGTTGGCCAGGCTGGTTTCAAACTCCTGACCTCAAGCAACCCTCCCACCTCAGCCTCCCAAAGTGCTGGGATTATACAAGTACACCACCACACCCAGCCAGCTTGCCCTTTCTTGTACCCACCAAACATCTCACCTTCCACCCATAGATAGTGTGCAGCAAACTTCTTCACTGACTGGACATAGACAGTGGTGTCTCTCCAGGATAAAATAAACCACAGGGTCTGTGGAGAGCTGCCACTCTCCCCCACCATGGACCTGCCATGGTGCATCCAAGCAGCTAACATAAGTACCTGGAGTCACTTCTGCATTTGGTATAATGAACCTCACACATTTCCCTTTAGTGACAACAGCACCTCATACAGCGAGTTTCCCGCCATCAATGAGATGAGATGACATGTTTTCCAGTTAGTATGGAAGGAAGTTAATGTTACCCTCACTGTGGGGTACATTGTACGTGGTGGGCTAGGGTGAACGACAGCAGTGCGGAAACAGGTGGTGGGTTGTACATCCTTCTTTGCAAAATTGCGTGGCTCTGGACATCCCAACTGCTGCCCAGGTGGAACCTATGCATTCATTAAAACTGAATGCTGTGGATACATCCTTGATTACTCTCATAATGTAAACCAGGCCACTCAGGTCCTAGACACCCACATGTCTACCCTAGAATCTCAGTCTTACAACTCGATAACTACATACTTCAATCAACTCCCAAGTGCTTGGAAAAACTTTCTGTAGAGTATGATTGTTATGTTAATTATTCTTTTGTGGTGTTGTAGTTCGTATTGTCACCACATCCAGCTAATCTTTGTATTTTTAGTAGAGACGGAGTTTCACCATGTTGGCCAGGATGGTCTTGATGTCTTGACCTCGTGATCCGCCCACCTTGGCCTCCCAAAGTGTTGGGATTACAGGTGCGCCCAGCCAACTGCATGCCTTTTACAAGCCACTGTGGTTCTTCTGTCCAGCCCTACGACACCGGACTGCCCTGTATGTAAGTACCCTCAATAAACCCCATGTGTCTTGGTAGCTGGCTCTGGGTCTCTTTTCCGGCTTCTCAAACACGGTGCCATTTGTACTGAAGTCAATAGGAGTCCAGCACAACATGAGCTCATAACTAAATTGTCTGAAAAGTTTTCTTTAATGAATAGAAGGTGCTGATGAATTTGTAGGATAGTTATAGTAAAAACTATTGAACAAACAAGCTGGAAGAGAGGATTTTGTGCAAGAGAAGACAACTAGAAGTGGTGTTTTGAAGATAGAACAGGTAGAGTTATGAAGGGCTTAGAATAAATGCTAAGAAAGAAGAAACTCTGCCACCCAGGTAAAGGTCTATAAGCTGTGACTGTGTGAGCTATGATTAGAGATTGAATACTGACAGAATAAGCATAAATAGAAAAAGCCCCCAAAGGTGCAGTACTCCTTATCTGTTAGAGGAAAGGTAGAATTACTGCAAGATTATAAAATACAGGTGGAGACTGGGGCCAGGTTTCCCTTGGTGATATAATGCAATAATTTTCCACCCACTGGGGAGCTGGTTGGGCAGAAATCTTTCCTGCTCAGGGACTCTAACAATAATTCCCAAGATATCATTAACAGGGAGTATTCTGGAAAAACAACCCCCAAGTCCCCCTCTGTCAGAGTATAGATGAGTGGGGATGGGTATTCCAGAGACAGTGAGAAGAAATGGGTAATGAGGTACCATCATTTTTGTGTAAATGGTTAATTACTCTGAAAAATCCCACCCATTATTTACTCTGAAAAATAGTGCCCCTGTGGCAAGGCTGTGGAGTGCTTGTAGTAGTATTGACTAGAGCTTCCTATACTCTCACCTGCCTCTGACACCACTGTTATAAGTAGAAACAGTATGTCTGCATAGTTTCAAAACAAGTGCCCAAAGCTCCCCTTCCAACCAAATGGCTGTCTAAACCCTTCCTGCAATAGAAACCCTGCTCTCATATTAATGTGAGCTGGGAGTCGGGAAGGCGATTATGGGACCAAGAAAATCACTGGACATTAGTGACCAAAAAAGAAAGAGGGCCTGTATTAGTCTCCTAGGGGTGCCATAACAAAGTTACCCAAATGTGGTGGCTTAAAACACCAGAAATTTATTCTCTGTCATTTCTGGAGGCCGCATGTCAAAAACCAAGGTGTTGGTAGGGCCATATTCTCTCTGAAACTTCTATGGGAAATACGCTTTTGCTTATTTTATCTTCTCATGGCTCATGGTGTTCCTTGGCTTGTGGCAGCATCACCAGTCTCTGCCTCTGTCTGCCTATGGCCTTCTTCACTGTCTGTATGTGTCCTTTTCTTTCTCCTATAAGGAAATCCTCACTGGATTTAGCACCTATCCTAACCTAGGATAATCTCATCTCCGTCCTTATCTTGATTGTATCTGCAGCAACGCTATTTCCAAATAAGGTCACATTTTGAGGTTCCATGAATTCTGAAATTTATGGAGACACTATAACTGGTATGGAGCGTACTCTGTAGAGTCGGGGAGGAGACATGGGGCACAGTGAACAGACTGGTTAGGCCACTGCGTAATCTCTACCAGCCTGAAGACTCAGTATGGGTTGGAATATTTCACCTGAGCCCTGTGCATTCCCTAAGATTCCATGATATGTTTTACTGGCTGACAGCATGCCGTTTTGTTACAAACTGTACTCCTCCTTTCCACAATGAGGTACTTGGTGAGGTGCTGGGTTTACACAAAAATGACCAAAATAAAACCATTAAGGATAGGTGAAAAGTATAACACTGTCCAACTCTGGAATCAATACTTGGTTAGACAACCTCTCTTGTTTGTGCCTTTGGTTTTCTTTGCCCAGGTATACCAGCTCATATGTAACTCTATTCTGTTTATTTCCTACCACCTCCTTGTAGAAATCCAGGCTTTTACCTAAAAGGTAAGCTCCATGAGGGCAGGAAATCAGTATGTGCTCAATAAACATTTTTTGGATGGATACAGAAAAGGGGGTGAAGTGGGGCAGGGAACCAGAAGGAAGAGGAAAGGAATGCTTCTGAACGGTGAATCTGGGCTGGAGTTCCCTTAACCAGTGCCACCACTTTTGATGATGTGCTGTAAATCCTCATAACTACATCTTCCTGATTTGTGAAAGAGGAATAATTATGTACATCTTGCAAAGTACTTGTGAGGATTAGAGAAACATGTACAAAATATTCAGCCCTGAGTCTTATGCAGAGGAGCTCAGTGAGTGGCAATCAGGATTGTTATTATTGGCTTGTTTATTCTATGTATACTTCTTCTATGTTTATTTTTTATTCTATGTTTATTCTTCTACTGCTATTTTAATTACTGACAAGGACATCCTGAGAAAATTAAGCCCATGCTACCCTATGTAATTTGCAATTTGTGTTTTTAAACTCAGCAATATCCTATATTATTGTTAGTATTTCCTTTTCTCTCAGTTGAAAAGATGCCCAGAAGCAAGTAACTAGCCACATATAGTTTAGACAACAATTTTCACCCAGCACACAAATACTCTGGTAATAAATTCAACTGCAAGTCAACTGCACATTGAATTTTTCAAGTAGACTTTTCAGCTCTCTCTATTATGAGGATTTTATTTGTCATCTACTCTCCCTGGCTTTACTGTAGTGAGGATTACTGAGTTGATATGTATTAAGTATTTTGAGCTTCAGAGAGGAAAAGGAGTCATAGGAACACAAAGAAGTATTAATATTAAATGCCAAACGAATTGCTTTAACTCAATGGCATGTTAAAGGCTTTACCCAGAAAATTACAAGGAAACAATAAATCATGATTTCCACAAATAATTCAATTCCCATATGGTTTTTCATACATATGTGCACTACTGCATAAAATAGAGTAATTCTAAAATTTATTAATTTGCTGCTGTTTAAACTTTAAAAATCTCAAAGCTAATTAGTTGTTTAGTTTTCTTAAGTTCTAATGAAAGCACTTCATACTTGTATGTTGGATCCTGACAGCACAGTCAAGATTTGTCAAATATTTTATGTGATAGCACTTATGATCAAGGTAGAAAGCCTTAATTAAACAAGTAATTAGCCTTGAGGAGAGTAGTGAACACAACAGTCCAATTAGTGAATCTGTTAACTGTTCCTCCCAGTGACTGAACCAATAGCCAATAGCCAATATGCAGTCAGATGTTGTAGTTACTTTGGTTATGGGAATTGCATGTCATCTCTACAATGCACAATGGCAAAAACAAAACATTAGGTGAAGTAATGAACTTGAATACGATGTAGCAGAATAAAGATTAGACTAGGAGCCAAGAAATGTCAGTTTTAGTTCAGGCTGACACTCCTAAACTGTGTGACCTAGGATAACTAACTTAACCTTCCTGGCCTCAGTTTCCTCAATTATAAATTATGAGAGCTGGACTAGATGATTTCTAGAGCCCCTTCCAGTGCTAGCATTTCATACCCCTGTTGTGAGGAATTTCTCCCTTTCAATTCTTATTTTTGAAGCCACTTGATTCCTAGCACTGTGCCTGTCAAGTAACACTGCTGCCAGCAATTTACAAGGTAGGTCTGTGGGTGCGGGAGAGAGGCTTCTGCCTGATCTAGTTTTGTTTACAGTGGCAACATTTCAGCACATCCTCTCTGCTTTCAGCAGGAAGCAGTCAGGCAGCAAAATTGCTCTAGCATAAAACAAATCCAGCTGCAGGGCATCTTCAAAACGCTCCCTATGTGTTTTTCTATTTAGCCTGCTATTAAAATTTTAAAGCACAATTTAGAGCTACAGTGTGCAGTCTTCTGTTACAAAATGAATCCAGGTTTCTCATTACTGGCTTTGGAGTGGCAGGGCAGGGTAAAAGGACAATGAGATGTGCAAAGAAAGAAGACATTTTGGAATGTGGAGCACGATTCACCTTTGGATCCCTCCTGTCCAAGCATTCATCAACCGTCCCTCACAAAGGGGGCTTCAGCCCATTCTGCCCACAAGCCAGCCAGTCAGTTCAGAGCTGCAGAGTGAGAGAGGAAATTGGAGGAGGGCCAACCTACTCTGCAGAAGGACTGGATGGTTTGAATGAGAGGTGTGATCCCAGAAGCTGTGGGTCTGGGATTGGCATGAGGGGTGTGAGCAGTATGCAGAGGACATCCAAGCAGAAGATGCAGCCTGCACAAAGCAGTCAGGAGGAAGAGCTTGGTGGGTTTGGACAATAACAACTACTTCTCAGTGGATGTGCTGTTAATGAAAGAAAAAGCAAGACATAAGATGGAGAGGATGACAGTAGCCACTGATGTAAAGTCTTGCAGGACTGTGTCGCACTGCCCAGATCCCCTGCAGGGCTGAAGGACTTGTTCCAGAGCTGCTGCTGCCCAGGAACTGCCCCCAGCTGCAGAAAGCTACCTCACCCAAGGCCACACACCTCATTCCCAGAGGCAACCTACCTCCAATAACTGGTCAATGTTGGAGGGCTGAGACATATAAAGACTCCAAATAATACTCCCTAATACTTTTTCTACATGCTAATCTGCACTTCAGGGTGCTCCTCAAGGAGCCCAGTCTGCAACCTGCAGCTGCAGAGATTGATGTACCCTCATGGCAATGGTAAGTGGCTGAAAGGTTTGAAAGAGGGGGTTAACCTGGATCATATCTGTAAATTAAAAAGATCACTCTCATGGCAGTGTGTGGAGGGTGCACTGAAGTGGGCAAACACAAAGGAATAGTGTTGTGTGGAAAATGACTTTGATGCAGTGTAGCCTCCAAGAACACAACCAGAACTATCCCAGAGAGGGAGCTTACTCAAGCTACACAGTTCATTAAATCAGTTCAAAACACACAGTGAGAAGCAAGAGAAAGGAAACAGAGTGTTAAAACACTTAGGATAGGGTGTGAGCAGGTGAAAGGACCATGCTTTTTTTTTTTTTTTTTTTTTTTTTTTTTCGGACCCATCTTCCTCTGTTACGCAGGCTGGAGTGCAGCAGTTCTATCTCACCCACTGCAACCTCCCTTTCCCAGTTCCAGGAAATTCTTGTGCCTCAGCCTCCCAAGAAGCTGAGATTACAGGTGCCTGCCACTCACCCAGCTAAATTTTTTTTTATTTTTTGTAGAGACAAGGCTTCGCCATGTTGGCCAGGCTGGTCTTGAACTGCTGGCCTCAAGCAACCCACCTGCCTCAGCCTCCCAAAGTGCTGGGATGACAGGCATCAGCCGCTGTGCCTAGCCAAGACCATGCTCCTTAAGTCTTGTTCATATGTAGTCCCTCTCTCCCCACTCCCCCACGCTTGCCCTGCCTCATCATCCTTCTCCACTGATGGTCATGTGGTTATGAGGACTAGAGCTGAGATTTGAGCAAGGGGCTCACTGACAGAAGATGCCCAAAACCAGATACACAATTGCTCTGCTGGAAGAATGCGGGGCAAGTACACTTGACCACAGTTATAGTTTTCCAAACAGCCCTCTCAACAGCTACAAGTTTTATCCACAATTCTTGGGCAAAGCACATGCAGGACCAGAAAGAAATCACAATCATACTGCGTGTCAGCACTGGGTAGCTGATTTAGAGATAACGTAACTGTCAGCCCAGTCCTCTCTTTCTATCTGTGAGCAACTCTCTTGCTTGGTACACCATATTTTTAATTTATCCTATGTATTCTTGGCATGTCCTACAGTTAATAACTTGCTATCTATATTTAACACATCTTACAAATTCTGTCTCACATACTACTTAATTAATCATTAATTATACTTTACACATCCTGTGAATTTTGCCTGTATCTCATAAGCTCTTTGTTTACTTACACATCCTATGAATTTATCTCATAAGCTCTTTGTTTACTTACTGAGCAATGCTTCATACTGCTTATGAGTTGCATCCATCCTTTGTTTCATCTTTTACAGAATTAGATATTCTCAAATACTTCAGCAAATGTACATGACACACAGAGACCTCTTTGGATATATCTTTTTCTTTTTTTGCAAAAATGGAGGCTATAGATGATGTGGCTTATGAATTAGGGAAGTGGTTGTGGAGATCCAAAAGCAACTCTACAAAGGGAAATGATCAGGAATGATGAAATTAGAGGTAGTAGGTGAAAATGATGGATACTGTTGACTGGAAGATCCTGTATAGCAGACACACCTACAGCAATAACTTAAGCATACCCTGAGAATGACCGCGTATGGCAGATGCAGCTGAACGTGCGTTTGCAGCTCTGAGCTAAGAAATCTGGGAGTGGCCAACTGGGAGATTCATTCCTTATCTATGCGGAATATCTAAACCCCTGTCCTATCCTATGGAAGGTGAGGAGGGGGACTGAGGCCCTTCATTTTGGGTTAAATGAAGGTTGCCAGGTGGAGGTTGTTAGGGGCAGGGCGCTACATGGAAATGCTATATAAACTGCGTGCTTTTTACAAGTGGTTGCAGTTCTCCTGTCCAGCCCACCGCCACTGCACCATGCCATTCTTCTGTCCAGTCAGCTGCCACTGGATCATCCCTGTGTGTGAGCTACACTCAACAAACCTCATGTCTCATTTGCTGGCTCTGGGTCTCTTCTTTGGCCTCTTGAACCTGGTGTCATCCCTATTGAAGTTGATAGGGGCCTGGCACAGCAGACATAACATCCATTCCCATTTGCTCTTCCCTTGGCTGTTTCCAGTGTGGAGACCAGAAAACCTAAATATTCATTTGCATCATCTCTTGTGGCTAAAGGTGGCCGTAAAACATGGCTCTCACCGTGAGATATATGTGAAAGTCTGCTAGGAGGACTCTAGGACAGCTTTTGCTTTTCTTAATAATTAAATGGACAGATACAGCTGGATCTAACCCTCTGGTCTTCTTCCTGCCGTAAACGAGAACATGATGCTTGGAACTGTAACAACAACCACTGTGTTAAGGACCATGATGTGAGAAGCCACTGTACAAAGAATGGCAGCATGGAAGTATAGAACGCGCCTGGGACTTAATGACATCTTTGAGCTGCTGCTTCAGCCCTGGACTGCCAGCCTCCAGGTCTATTGTTATGGGAAAAGAATGAACCCCTATTGTTGAACCAAATTGAGCTGGATTTTCTGCTACTTTTAGTCAAATATACCCTAAGTTCTCAGTGAAAAGGCAAGTGGAGGCAGGATAACTTAATCAAATGGCCAGACCTCATTGCAAAACGCACTGGGAAATAAAGCTTTTATTTTAGCTGGCCATGCACCCAACTAAAAATTAGAAGCTTTCTCACTAATATAAGAGGACAACTAGCAATGTGTTCCATAGGAAGATGCAAGCTGATACTGCACAGAAATACAAAGTCAACTTTCCTGTCTTCCCTGGCTCTCTAATGTCCCGCAATTGCGAGTCAATTCAGAATGATTAAATTAGAGCCTCAGAGGTGAGGTAGGGGGCAGGATTGTTAGGCTCAACATTTATTAAAGCGCCTCAGATGATTCTAATGAGCAGCCAGAACTAAGAACTTCCGCTTTTAATAAATATACCTGTTTCGGCATACACATGTGGTCAGTCCTTCTCTCTAAACTGCATATAATGTTGAGCTTAGTTATTCGCATCTGAACAGATGGGAACACCAGAACATTAGGAATGTACCTATTTCTCCTGTAGACTCAATGTATTACTATGAATCTGAGATGCAAACTGCAGGCTTGCATCAAGATAGTTGTTGAGTGACATATTGCCATTCTGCTTCATTTTTTCTGTCAACAGCTGCAAGTGTCACCAAAATTTTCATCTACATAGCAAAAAGAAAATAATCCTACTGCTGTCTTTCTCGCAAATTTTTCTACAGAATCCCTTTTTAAGTTGAGCCCTTTCCTCACCCCAGAGTAAAAACATTTCTGGTCATGCTTTCAGCAAAGGTCTTTTCTATAATTCAGCCATACCTTTGCAATGGTCATACATTTCTGGCAACAGCTCAAGTATGCAACAAATGTAAAAATCTCGATTTTTCATTATTGACTCTATGTCTTATTATATCTCGAGCCCCATTGAACTTGATGGAATAAGTGGAAACAAGTCAATTCCAGGTAAGCTATTCAGTCAGGGTTTTTCTCCCTTCCCACTTTCCCTGGGAGGTAGGGAGAGACTGACAGAACATCTGGACATGGAGGGGGCTCATCTGGTCCTGGGCTGTCATCTGTCCATGCTGGCATCCTCTGACTTGTCCTTGTTCCCAGGAGTCACCAATCGTCAGCATCTATCCCTGCTGGCATCTGTGAAGGCAACTGAGTTCCCATCTGGGCTTTGACTCAAGGACAGTGCTGACATCTGCTCTTGGGCCACTCCTTCCCAATACAAAGCATCTCCCAATCTGCCAGACCTCTTTATGATACTTCTGTGCCATCTTGAACAAGAGGGGATGTACTGCTGGCCACTCTGGGCTATAGGAGACTCACAGAACTCTCTTATGCCCTTTCTGCCCTAATCTGTCATGCTAAGATGCTTCTTCTCAACCCTCACATTAGAGCAAAGAGTCTCAGAAATTCATCACTTTTCTGGGACCCTTTGGGGAGAAAAGGCAGATTCTGTGTTCCCTGAGTTTTATTTTGCCCCAATCCCTCATCCCCATCAGGCCAGTGAGGAGCTGGCCTGTGGCCTCCCCTTAGAGACCCACAGCAGTGTCTCCCCTCTTCTCCCTAGTTCCCAGCCACAGCATCTTTTATCTAGTCAGGGAAGCAGGAAAAATGCTGTCTCTATGGCTGGGAACAGAGTAGAGGCAAAAATACAAATACTTTAACATATAGTAATTACATTAATGAATATATCAAATCTATTTATCACTCATACTTCAAAAATATCCTACCACAGCCATAAAGAAGAATAAAATCATGTCTTTTGCAGCAGCATGGATGCAGCTGGAGGCCATAATCCTTACTGAATTAACACAGAAATGGAAAACCAAATGCCCCATGTTCTCATTTATAAGTGGAAAATAACATTGGGTACTCATGGTCATAAAGATGACAATGATAGACAACATGAACTAACAGAGGGAGAAAGGAAAACTAGGCTGGAAAACTAGCTGTTGAGAACTCTGCCCACTTCCTGGGTGATGGGTTCAATCGTAACCCAATCTCAGCATCACACAACATACCCATATATGCATATGTACCCCCGAATCTAAAATAAAAGTTGAAACTATTTTTTAAAAATTCTACCACACCTCCTTGTTAAGCTGGGAAATACATCTGCAAATTGCTCATTATCATCAGGGCTAGAAAAATTGCATGAAAAACTGGGCACAATAAAACAGAGCTTTTCTTCTAATAACAGGAATATCAGGAATCATTTTTTGTATCTTTTCTACATTTTTCAAATTTCCACTGTGAAGTTTTTTGTGTTTTGTTTCTATAATAAAAACTACTGCCTGCTAAATCTCTGCTGAAAAAGAGAGGATAGAACAGAAAAGATAGATGAATCTGACCATGTAACAAAATAACATCTAAATTTAAAAAATCATAAACACAATCAAAAGACAAGTGACAAAGAATAAAATCTTTCACAGAGGTGACAGAAAAAGTACTGATGAAAACAATAGAAGTACAGGCAAACTATAAATAGCCTATTAACAAAAAAAGCAAATGGCCAAAGACATAAGAATCTTACTCAAAATTACAGAAGTGCACATCAAAACAAAACTGAGATACCATTTTCATGTATATTTGTGAAATGAAAATTTTATACAACTTGGTATTTAGTGAGGGTACAGGAACAGATATTATAATGTTGGTGAATATATAATTTAGTAGCTTTTTTGGAGAAATTTGGTAAATCAGCCAAAACTAAAAAAAAAAAAATACAATTCTAGGAGTCCTTTGCAAAAGTAAACCAATTAAACAAGGGTGTGAGGCAGGTTAATCATGGCAGGAGTGTCTATAACAACAGCAGCAAAGCGTGGAGACAACTTAAATGACCATCAAAAGGAGACAGGTTACATAAGTTATAAGTTATAGTAAATTAATATAATTAAGTATTATGTAACTGTTTCAAACAAACGTGAAGTGATGTGCTACATTCTAACATGGAAGATTCTCCAGGACACATTATTAACTGAGAAAACAATGTGTAGGGCAGTGTGACAATTATAACGGCCATTTCCATGTAAATAAACAACAATATTATACAGATATTGGTACTCATTAATTTACAGAAAATATTTCCTGGAAGCAGAAAACTGTTCATTTCTCTATAGTTCTAATTTTCTAACCAAGTCCAATTTTTATGATTATTATTTCTAATGTCACCCACAATTACCTGCCTATGGAATTACAATTTTCACATAGAATTTATTTTTATAAATCAAATTAACAAAAAAGAAATAAGATATGTAAAATGCACACTGGATTCTGAAGACTTAATACAAAAACAAATGTAAATAATCTTAATGATTATGTTGATTGTATGTTGAAATTATAATATTTGGATATATAACAAATGAAATTAATTTCTTCTCTTTTTCCTTTTTTTTTTTGAGATGGAGTCTCACTCTGTTTCCCAGACTGAAGTGCAATGGCATGATCTCAGCTCATTGTAACCTCTGCCTCCCGGGTTCAAGCGACTCTTCCACTTCAGTCTCCTGAGTAGCCGGGACTACAGGTGCACACCATCACACCCAGCTAATTTTTTGTTTTTTTAGTAGAGACAAAGTTTCACCATGTTGGCCAGGCCAGTCTTGAGCGCCTGACCTCAGGTGATCCACCCACTTCAGCCTCCCAAAGTGCTGAGATTACAGGCATGAGTGACTGCACCTGGCCAAAAGCGGTACTTTTTAAACAAAATTATGGGAGGCCATTGCTTTAGATTGAGTAGCTTGCTCTGCCTATGTCACTACTGTGATGATGGCTTTGTGCAGGTCCACGAAGACTGCAGCCTAACGTCCACACCTCTCATTTCTACCTTCTCTCACCGTTTTTGCTTTCAGATGAAGTGGCAAAGGGACCCCATGATGCAACCAGGAAATGTGGGAGAGTTAACCTTTAACCAATGGGCAAAAGGGATGGCAGGAAGACACCAGGTAAGTATTATTCTCTGTTTCTATTTTTAGTAGAACATTCCAAGGCACAGATTTTTCTGAACAGACTCCCTGGAGATAACCCATGTGGTCAAGCTATTCACTGTGTCTCTTCAAATCTTGTGAAGAAGTAGCCGCTTGGTATTTGCTTCCCATCCTTCCCTGTTCTAATTCCCCTTCCCTCGTTTCACTGGCCTGGGATTACACCTCCCAACAAACCATTTCCTCTCAACCTTGCTGTAAACCCTTTTGTTCCAGGAAACCAAATTAAGGCTGTATAGTATAAATGAATTAATCTTAGAAATGAACTGGCCAGGTTGTAGCTATTGTACTATTGTAGTGGGTGGCTGTGGCAGTGCTATGAGAGCCATACCAGAATTTTGTTTTCTTTTTTACTATCTCCAGTCATGGATATAAGCAACACACCAGAATTTTCCGTTGTGGTTACCAACCTGGTATGATTTTAAAACTTGTATTATTGTTGTCATCACCATAATCACCTTTCCCCCTGGATAATACAATGCATTACTAAGAGAATGTAAAAGCACAGAGGGATGCCCTCCACAAAGCAAATGCTCAGTAAATATTTGGTAGATGAATGGATGGATGAATATACAGAGAGGGGGAGAGAGAGAGACAGACAGAGAGAGAGAAAGAGAGAAATATCTAGATAAAGGATACTGAAACAATTGATGAATTTTGTGGGCTTTTAATGATGAAGAGTAAACTTCCTCTGTCTTGTCCATCTAGATACCTGCTTATTCAGACCACGATCTTAGTAGCGAGCAAAGATGAAGAAGCTCAGTTGCAGGAGATACATCTCCATGAAGCTAATGTTCCATATTCTCATCTTCTCCAGTCTCCACCCTCTTGGCTCTGCACCATTACTCCTAATCCCGACCTCAGGCCTTCATTGCTTTATCACCCAATCATAACTGCTTACCTAGCTTTAGCTCTTGGCGATTTATGTATATTATATACCTGGCTCTCTGGCTTGCTCCATTCACTGTTATGGATATAGATTGTTTTTACCTTCTATTTAACCCCAGACCACTAGGACCCAAGCCTCCCCACCAGAGGGAAATCTGTCAGCACATGAGTTCTACAGTTCTGCCCTTGACACTCATGTGCAGTATTTGCCCAGGCACATGGCCCAGCACCACAGTCCCTGGAGGAATGGGGCATTGCTGTGAATGGGGGATCAATTCTCTTTTGCCCAACATCTGCCACTGCCCAATCAGAAGGAGTTTATTTGCTCTACTTTTGAAGTAGTACAAAGAAAGAGAAAGAATGTTGGTGGCAGATTGTTCTCAGAAGAATCTGTGAGTAGAGTAAGAAAAGTCTATTTTTTGTGCACATATTTTTTATTGTAGTATGAAAATATCTTTCTACATAATTTTTTCTTATTTCCCCTGTTGCATCAGTTAGAGATTAAGTTCAGCTGCAAATAGCAACACCCAAAAGGACAGTGACTTACATAACTCACCTTAGAGGAAGTTAACTTTCCCACATTTCCTGGTTATATTCTGGGGTCCCTTTGGCACTTCATCTGAATATAAAATGGTAGAGGGAGATGGAGACGAGGTGTGGACGTTAGGCTGCAGTCTGCACGGACCTGCACAGAGCCATCATCACAGCAGTGACAGAAGCAGAGCAATTTTATTTTTCTCAATGAGTAACAAGAAATCTGGAGGGAGACAGTTGGCGGCAGTGAATTTGTTGTTCAAGGATGTCAAGGCCAAGGTGTTTGTGATTCTCATGGTCTGTCCTTCATGGTCACTTCATATTCTACCTTTACTACAGTGTCTACATTCCAGGCAGGAAAAAGAAAATGGAAAGGGCAAAGTACAGAAGGGTACATGTCAGCTTGCTCCCTGGAGCACCCCCGAGTGTCTTCTGGTTACATCCCACTGGGTAGTGTAAGTCACAGGGCCATCCCTATCTGCAAAGGAAGGGTATGTAATTGTGTATCTATGCGCATGCCTTCCCCCCGCCCAAACCCAGCAGAAAATTAGAGTTGTACTAAAAAAAAGAAAAGAGAAAGTAAAGATTGGACAGGCATGCAGGAGTCTCAGTTTCTGAAACTGGGCAAGGAAACAAAGGATGCTAAGAGCATCCAAGAAAATATGAAAGTATAGCTATGAGGAAATGTGTTTCTTGCATAAACACTTCTTTTTATTTCTTGCATAACCACTTCATGAACAGATGTCTTCCTATATAGCTTTCTTTACTGATTTCTGCTAACATAATCATATGAAATTAGTTGACCTCTGTAGCACGGCCCACTATGTAACACCATCTAGGCCCACCTGCATTGCTGCCATAGGACCTGGGGCAAGGGGTACTGATACGTATAAGCTGATACTCATGATACTTGCTGTGCTATGAGTAACAAAGTCCTTTGTCCCTGACCCAGAAATCTTGTGTCTTTGGCCAGCATCTGTGAAACTGTGGCAGGCTAACTTGTCAGCTAGCAAGTTGGGTAAAAATCTCAGGCCCTTCACAATTCTTGACAGTAGTTTTTCTAGATAGAATAGTTAAAGAAGGCTTTTGTTAGAAGATAAGATTTCATGTAAGACTTAAAAGGGACACAGCAGCTGTGCATCCCGGGGTTGCAGACCTCCTCACGTTCGCCGCATAGCGAAACTAACTCAGAATCACACAGCTTCATGGAAACTGAACAACTTGCTCTTGAATGTTGACTGGATAAACAACGAAATGAAGGCAGAAATAAAGATGTTCTTCGAAACCAATGAGAATGAAGACACATCATACCAGAATCTCTGGGACACATTTAAAGCAGTGTCTAGAGGAAAATATTTAGCAATAAATGCTCACATGAGAAGAAAGGAGAGATCTAAAATTGACACCCTATCATCAAAATTGAAAGAGCTAGAGGAGCAAGATCAAAAAAACTCAAAACCTAGCAGAAGACAGGAAATAACTAAGATCAGAGCAGAACTGAAGGAGATAGAGACACAAAAAACCCTTCAAAAAATCAATAAATCCAGGAGCTGGTTTTTCGAAAAGGTCAACAAAATAGACCACTAGCTAGATTAATAAAAAAGAAAAGAGAGAATAACCAAATTGATGAAATAAAAAACAATAAAGGAGATATCACCACAGATTCCACAGAAATTCAAACCATCATCAGAGGTTATTACAAACAACTCTATGGATATAAACTAGTAAACCTGGAAGAAATGGATAAATTCCTGGACACTTGCCTCCTCCCAAGCCTAAACCAGGAAGAAGTCGAAATCCTGAACCAGACCCATAACAAGGTCTGAAGTTGGGGCAGCAATTAAGAGCCTACCACCCAAAAAAAGCCCAGGTCCAGACGGGTTCACAGTCAAATTCTACTAGACATACAAAGAGGAGCTGGTACCATTCCTTCTGAAACTATTCCAAATAATCCAAAAAGAGGGAATCCTTCCCAAATCACTTTATGAGACCAACATCATCCTGATACCAAAACCTGACAGAGACTCAACACGAAAAGAAAACTTCAGGTCAATATCCATGATGAACATAGATGCAAAAATCTTCAATAAAATAATGGCAAGCCGATTGCAACAGCACATCAAAAAGCTTATCCACCATGATCAAGTAGGCTTCATCCCGGGATGCAAGGCTGGTTCAACATAGGCAAGTCTGTAAATGTAATTCACCACAGAAACAGAACCAAAGACAAAAACCACATGATTATATCAATAGATCCAAAGAAGGCCTTTGACGAAATTCAACAGCCCTTTATGCTAAAAACCCTCAATAAACTAGGTATTGACAGAACGTATCTCAACATAATAAAAGCTATTTATGACAAACCAACAGCCAATATCATACTGAATGGGCAAAAACTGGAAGCATTCCCTTTGAAATCTGGAACTAGACAAGGATGCCCTCTCTCACCACTCCTATTCAATATAGTACTGGAAGTTGTAGCCAGAGCAATCAGGCAAGAAAAAGAAATAAAGGGTATTCAAATAGGAAAGGAGGAAGTCAAATTGTCTCTATTTGCAGACAACATGATTGTATATCTAGAAGACCCCATTGTCTCAGCCCAAAATCTCCTGAAACTGATAAGCAACTTCAGCAAAGTCTCAGGATACAAAATCAATGTGCAAAAATCACAAGCCTTCCTATACACCAATAAGAGACTTAAAGAGAGCCAAATCAAGAACGAACTGCCATTCACAGTTGCTACAAAGACAATAAAATACCTAGGAATAGAACTAACGAGGAACGTAAAGGACCTCTTCAAGGAGAACTACAAGCCACTGCTCAACAAAATAAGAGAGGACACAAACAGATGGAGAAATATTCCATGTTCATAGTTAGGAAGAATCAATATCGTGAAAATGGCCATACTGCCCAAAGTAATTTACAGATTCAACGCTATCCCTGTCAAGCTACCAATGACCTTTTTCACAGAACTGGAAAAAAACATCTTAAACTTCATATGGAACCAAAAGAGAGCCCGCATAGCCAAGTCAACTCTAAGCAAAAAGAACAAAGCAGGAGGCATCACACTACCAGACTTCAAACTATACTACAAGGCTACAGTAATCAAAACAGCATGGTACTGGTACCAAAAAAGAGATATAGACCAATGGAACAGAACAGAGGCCTCGGAGGCAACACAACATATCTACAACCATCTGATCTTTGACAAGCCTGACAAAAACAAGCAATGGGGAAAGGATTCCCTGTTTAATAAATGGTGTTGAGAAAACTGGCTAGCCATGCGCAGAGAGCAGAAACTGGACCCCTTCCTGACATCTTACACTAAAATTAACTCCAGATGGATTAAAGACTTAAACATAAGACCTAACACCACAAAAACCCTAGAAGAAAATCTAGGCAAAACCATTCAGGACATAGGCGTAGGCAAGGACTTCATGACCAAAACACCAAGAGCATTGGCAACAAAAGCCAAAATAGACAAATGGGACCTAATCAAACTCCACAGCTTCTGCACGGCAAAAGAAACAGTCATTAGAGTGAATCGGCAACCAACAGAATGGGAAAAAATGTTTGCAGTTTACCCGTCTGACAAAAGGCTGAGATCCAGAATTTACAAAGAACTAAAACAGATTTACAAGAAAAAACAAACAAGCCCATTCAAAAGTGGGCAAAGGATATGAACAGACACTTTACAAAAGAAGATATACATGAGGCCAACAAACATATGAAAAAATGCTCATCATCACTGGTCATTAGAGAAATGCAAATTAAAACTACATTGAGATACCATCTCACACCAGTTAGAATGGTGATCATTAAAAAATCTGGAGACAACAGATACTGGAGAGGATGTGGAGAAATAGGAACGCTTTTACACTGTTGGTGGGAGTATAAATTAGTTCAATCATTGTGGAAGACAGTGTGGCGAATCTTAAAGGACCTAGAAATAGAAATTCCATTTGACCCAGCAATCCCATTACTGGGTATATATCCAAAGGATTATAAATTGTTCTACTATAAGGACACACGCACATGAATGTTCATTGCAGCACTGTTTACAATAGCAAAGACCTGGAACCAACCCAAATGCCCTTCGATGATAGACTGGACAGAGAAAATGTGGCACATATACACCATGGAATATTACACAGCCATCAAAAATGATGAATTCGTGTCCTTTGTAGGGACATGGATGAACCTGGAAACCATCATTCTCAGCAAACTGACACAAGAGCAGAAAATCAAACACTGCATGTTCTACAGAAAAAAAAAAAAGAAAAAAAAAGGAAACAATCTGTTTTTAACTCAAAATTTGCTGGTTAACATGTTAATCTCATTCAGAAAAATACCATCACAGAAACATCCAGAATATTGTTTGACCAAATAGCTAAGCAGCATGGCCCAGCCAAGCCAATAAACAAAATTAACCCTTACATCTACTGAGACTTGTGTCGGACTTCTGACCCTCATAACTATAAAATAATAAATTTGTGTTGTTTAAAAAAAATTCCTTTGTACATTCTATTTTTCTACTTTGAGAAACAGGGTTCCTAAGAGTATTATGGCTGAAGGACCAGCAGTCCCAGGCGAGCCTCAGCCCAGTCACTGTGAGTTTCTCATGGAAATTCAACCCACCAAACACCAAATAAAAGAGTGCCACATGTTTGACACTGGGCTAATGCCGTCACAGCAGTCACTGTACAATTTATTATCCAAACTAGACTATCGAGCTGAGAGTAAAAGAAAGTGCTAAAACATTAAAATTTTACGTACTTAAAAAAATAAAACGTATGTATTCATGTAAATTTGAGCACAATAAAAATGTTTCTTCATTAAAAAAAAAAAAAGACTTAAAAGGTAAAAAGGAGCTGGCCATGTGAAGAGACTGGAAGAATAAAACAAGAAATGGGATGTGCAGAGGCCCTGAGACCTTTGAGAAACTAAAACACCAATGAAGCTGGAGTGAGGTGAAAAAGGAGGAACAACACAAAGTAAATTTTGAGGGATGAACTGGCATAAGGTTATGCAGGGCTTTAGTGATGATAGCATAGAGAATGGGATTTTATTCTCAAAGCAATGGTAAGCCACTGAAACTAATAACATGATCCCATTTCTGTTTTGTAAAGATCGCATTGACCATTTGGTTAGGTATGTTTTGAACTTGAAAAGAATGGAAAAACTAATTAGGAGATTCCAATAGTAATCTACTTAAGAAAGTTGGCTGGGCACAGCGGCTCATGCCTGTAATCCCAGCACTTGGAGAGACAAAAGTGAGCAGGTCACTTGAGGTCAGGAGTTTGAGACCAGCCTGGCCAACACGGTAAAACCCCATCTCTACTAAAAATACAAAAATATTGGCCGGGCGCGGTGGCTCACGCCTGTAATCCCAGCACTTTGGGAGGCCGAGGCGGGTGGATCACGAAGTCAAGAGATCGAGACCATCCTGGTCAACATGGTGAAACCCCGTCTCTACTAAAACTACAAAAAATCAGCTGGGCATGGTGGCGCGTGCCTGTAATCCCAGCTACTCAGGAGGCTGAGGCAGGAGAATTGCCTGAACCCAGGAGGCGGAGGTTGCGGTGGGCCGAGATCGCGCCATTGCACTCCAGCCTGGGTAACAAGAGTGAAACTCTGTCTCAAAAAAAAAAAAAAAAATATTAGCTAGGCATGGTGGCACATGCCTGTAGTCCCAGCTACTTGGGAGGCTGAGAAACAAAAATCACTTGAACCCAGAAGGCGGAAGTTGCAGCTAGCCGAAATCGTGCCACTGCACTCCAGCCTGGGCCACAGACCAAGACTCCATCTCAAAAAAGAAAGTGACCATTTTCCTCATATATAAAGATCTCCCATAAATCAGTTTAAAAAAAGACCAAACACCTAATGGCAAAATGGACAAAGTATATAAGGGATTGATTACAGAAAAGGCCCTTAAAATTGAAAAATATGCTTAATCTCACAATAAAAGAAATAAAAATAAAATCATACTGGAATAATAATTTGTTGCTGATCAGATTGCCAATGATTGATAAGTTTTATACACATTTCAGTGCCAACACTATGGGAAATAGGTACCACACTCAGGTATTCCCAGAAGGAGTGTAAGTCAACGCAATGCTGTGGAGGGTAACTGGCACTACAATCAAAATTAACATGTTCCTACAGTGTGACTCAGCAATGCTACTTCCACCTGTTCTTAATGTTGACTGAAAAATCACAGAATCTATAAATTTAGAAAGGAGAGCTTTATTTCTTATAAAGAGTTGCAGCCTGCAGGCTGAGAAGTGTAGCTTCCAGTAGGAACTGAAAGCAGGCACTTCAAAGGAGGAAAGGAGAGACAGAAATTTATGCTGAATAGGTTGGCTAAGTATATACATTCAACAAGTTATAGGAGAAGCTATGAATATTCATGAAGGGGGTACTGCACACATGTGTAGTAAGCAAATATGCATGTTACATATGTTCCATGTTCACTTTGGAGTGGAGACTTTTTTTAATTGCTCTGTCACCTAGGCTGGAGTACAGTGGCGTGAGCACAGCTCATTGCAGCCTCAACCTCGTTTACTCAAGTGATCCTCCCACCTCAGCCTCCTAAGTAGTTGGGACCACAGGTGTGTACCTGCACACCTGGCTACTTCTTTTTTAAAAAATGTTTGAAGGTCTTGCCATATTGCCCAGACTGGTCTCACACTCCTGGGCTCAAGTGACCCTCCCACATCAGCCTCCCAAAGTGCTGGGATTATAGGTGTGAGCCACCACATTGGCTAGACTCAACATTTAAATATAATAAAATTAGGCTATATGTCAAAAGATAAAACAGAGGACACAGAGGTGCTCCATATACAGCTTCCACGAACCAGCCAGAATCAGTCTATGTTCAGTGATCTTTTACCAGGATGGAATTCTGGTCAGCTGTTATGTCAAAACCACAAATAATGAATGGGAGTCCAGCTGCAGCATCAGATGGGTGGTTGAAATCAGTGGTGGCTGCTTTACAAACTCTCCAGCCCCCTTCAGGTTGCCCTAAAGACACTCCTTCAGGAAACTGCCATTGATGTGGGAAGTCAGGCCACTGGAAGGCAAACTGCCCCAATGAGATAAATGGGGAAAAGCCCCCCACAGCTTGTCCCCTCTGCCACAAACTCTGCAGCTGGTAACAGGCCTTCCCTGAGAGTAAAAGGGGCCCCAGGACAAAATCCCAACCCCTGATGCCCTTGAGCTGAAGGAACGGCATCTCTGTTCTGGCTGCATGCCAAATCAGACATCCTCATCAACCAGACAAAGCCAAGGGCAACTCTGGAGGCCGCAAGTAAAATAATGTTTCTCTTTTGGGTTCAAGAGCTGCCCACTCTGTGTTAATCTCCTTCTCTGAGCAACTCTCCTCCAAATCCTGTTTGATAATGAGACAAATAGCACCCCCTCCCTCTAAAAGAAAGGATTCACACTCCTTTTGAGCAAAAATATGGGCACCCAAGATGGGTGCCTGCTTAGTATTTACGCAACATCTGAATTCATCTTTCTTTCTAGTAGCTTTATTTCTCCTGGGAAAACTACCTAAATCTTTAACCAACAATTTAGACCTTGAAGGTCCTACCTAAGGGGTTTAGAAATAGCCCACACTTATTCAAACAAGCTCTAAAAATAAATAAATAAATAAAATCTAACCAAGCAATCTCTTGAGGGAAGAATAACTTCTATAGCATGTAGTAACCTCCTTATCTGCTCCCCCTTCACAGGACTCACGCAGCAACACGCAGTACAAACCATCACTTCCTAACAAAGGAAAATGACTTTTGCCTTTTTCAAAGGTTATAAAGCTAAAGACGTATTTTTGGTAAGGAGTATTATAGAGAAAAGAGATTTTGTATTAAAAGGATCATGCATGGGAAATTCTTGTCCTAAAGTAAAATAATTGGTTGTTTAAAAAGAGGGATGTTAGGACAAGTCAGAAGCTCCAAGCATATTGTAACTGTAAGTCATGAGAAAATTAATGAAAGGGAATTTATTAGAGAAATGTTCTCTCATAAATTTGTTTTTAAAAATGTTCTCTCATAAAGTTCTCTTTTAGTTTTTGTCTACAATTTAAACAACACTGCCTATTCCTGTGAATCAACCAGTGATCTGTGGCTGAAGCTCAGAAGAAACAAGAGGGATGGGTAATGTAAAAATCTGGATCCATATTCTAATTCTGGGCACATACTGGAGTCAGCTAGCAACCACATGCACCCAAGTCTTAGCAGGCATAACTACAGCCACCAGCTACCTGGGTGTGTCAGCAGCCTTAAGATATTTTGGAACTGTCTTCACCCCGTATTTCATTTTGACATTCTTCTAAATATAATAACCTTATTTGTCCTCTCTTGTCTTAAGGCCATCAAGCTCCAGATGATCCTCAGTAAGGGATACTGTCCTCTCAATGCTCAAGAGTCACCCTTCTACAAGGGACCTCTAGATTGCCCATAAGTGGGACATGACAGAGGCAAAATCCTTCCTCTGTCTTCCTTAGGCCTGGCTGGATATTGCTTCCACCAACCCACAGAGCCAACCCTGTCCTGACAGCTAGTAAGAGGACAAAACCCACAGACCAACCACCACCGCCCCTCTATCAGCAAGAAGTAGTTACAGAAGACTGACCTTCATCCATTTTCCCCGAAAGAACTGGGGTCTTGAACTCTTGCAGGGGGAGAATGTTATCAGGCACCAGCAGGGCAGGAGCGGGCTCCCAGCAACACAGACACATCAGGAGTGTTGGGCAACCACGATGGTCAGGCGATTGATTGTTAACTATCTCTCAACGTGGTAATTGGTCACAGCTGACACCAGGGAAAGGCAGGCTCCTAATAGAAAACACCTGAAACTGATCAGTAGCTTCCTGATAAGATCTCGGGAGTTGGGAGAAGACCCCGAGAAGTATGCTAACATTTAAAACCCCAAATCAAAAGGTCAAAGCACACACTTGTCTTTCAAGTCCCCCACTTGGCCCTCTTCCAAGTGTACTTTCCTTCCATTCATTCCTGCTCTAAAGCTTTTAAATCAACTTTCTCTCCTGCTCTGAAACTTGACTCAGTCTTTCCTTCTGCCTTATGTCCATCAGTCGAATTCTTTCTTCAGAGGAGGCAAGAACTGAGGTTGCTGCAGACCCACATGGATTCACTGCTGGTAACAGTGCTGATAGCCTGAGGACCCTAGAATTGCTGCTGGTGTCTGAATGGGACAGTCCTGTGAGACTGAACCCTTAACCTGTGGAGTCTACACTAAGTCTAGGTTGTTAGTGTCAAAACTGAATTGAATTATTGAACATAAGTTGGTGTAGAAATTGGGGAATTAGTGTGAAAAAGTAGCATGTATTTGGTGCCAGGAAAAACAAATCACACGATAGGGAAGAACATTGATTGCCTCTGAAGAAAAGAACTGACTGGCTTGACAACAGCTGGCTTTTGCTATATATGTTATGTTGCAGCTTTAAAAATTGTAAACCATGAATGTGTATCATCAATTCAAAAACATAAATAAATAAAATATTAAATGAGTGAGATACATGCGAGTGGCCTCTTCAGGATTTGAACAGAGAGCTGGAAAGAAGTCTATGGTTTCAAGACATCTTTAAGGTAGACTCAGTGGAATTTCCTGATGATGGGATGGATAAGAAAAGAGGAGCAATTAAGGATGACTCCCAAGTTTCCAGTCTGTACAAATAGACAAATGGGGATAACTTCGACTGAGATGGGGAAGACAAGAGGACAGAGGGGGAGTGTCTTCTATTCAGTTCCCTACAAGCAAAGCCTTTGGGTACACGTAGTTTTCTGAGAGAGTGGCTCTACAAGAAAAGCATGAAGTGGCCAAGGAAAACAGGAAACAAACGGAGAAAGAATAAAACAAGAGAGGGCTTATGCTCCACATAACCTCCCATGGAGTTGTCTGTGCCCTATTAAGACAAGATCAGTATCAATCCATCATTGGCGGCTATGCAGATTACTTCCAGCGCAAGGTGGGTCACTTCAGCTAAAGGCGATTCTCCAGAGCAGGGGCAGCTGTACGCCATTAGCAGCCAACTCTCACAGCCGCTGGGGAAGGTCTGCTCCAACCCAGAAACAGGGATTGGGCAGGCCAGGAAGATACCACCGGGAGTGAAAACCAGTGTTTCACCTAGTGCTTTCAAAGCCTGAGACATCTTTGATGTCAAGAGTGAAGAGGGAAGTCAGAAAGTCTGGAGCTCAGAGAGTAGGTCTGTGAAGGACACACAAATATGGTAGTGTTCCACAGAGAGCTGGTGTTTTAAAAATTATGTGGATATCTCTGTACTGATACAGAAAGGGCTCTATTTTTTTCAGCTGAACTTTTATCTATTTTCTCTAAATGAGAAGTTTTTTCAGGGTGTTTGTCACATAAAACTGTTTCTATTCCCTTATTTATATATATATGTAAAAAGTATATATATATATGTAAAAAGTATATATATATACATGTATATACTTTAAGTGTATATATATATATACTTTCATATATATATACTTTAAGGTCTGGGTTACATGTGCAGAATATGCTGGTTTGATACATAGTTATACATGTGCCATGGTGGTTTGCTGCACCTGTCAACCCATCATCTACATTTCTCCTAATGCTACCCCTCCCCAAGCCCTCCAACCCCTGACAGGCCCCAGGGTGTGATGGTCCCCTCCCTGTGTCATGTGTCCTCATTGTTCAATTTCCACTTATGAGTGAGAACATACAGTGTTTGGTTTTCTGTTCTTGTGTTAGTTTGCTGAGAATGATGGTTTCCAGCTTCATCCAAATCACCCTGTAAAGGATTTGGATTTATCCTTTTTTTATGGCTGCATAGTATACCATGGTGTATTTGTGCCACATTTTCTTTATGCAAGCTATCATTGATGGGCATTTGAGTTGGTTTCAAGTCTTTGCTATTGTGAATAGTGCTGCCATAAACATACATGAGCATGTGTCTTTATAGTAGAATGATTTATAATCCTTTGGGTATATACCCCGTAATGGGATTGCTGGATCAAATGGTATTTCTAGTTCTAGATCCTTGAGGAATCGCCACACTGTCTTCCACAATGGTTGAACTAATTTACTCTCCCACCAACAGTGTAAAAGCATTCCTATTTCTCCACATCCTCTCCAGCATCTGTTGTTTTCTGACTTTTTAATGATCACCATTCCAAATGGTGTGAGATGGAATCTCATTGTGGTTTTGATTTGCATTTCTCCACTGACCAGTGATGATGAGTTTTTTTTCTTATGTTTGTCGGCTGCATAAATGTCTTCTTTGGAGAAGTGTCTGTTCATATACTTTGCCCACTTTTTGTTGGGGTTGTTTGTTTTTTTCCTGTAAATTTGTTTAAATTCTTTGTAGATTCTGGATCATGCTAACATATATAGGAGGGTGAAAAAAAAAAGCAAGATGCAGAATGATGTTTATGAGACTGTTTTTTGTGTAAGAAAGAGGAACAAGAGGAACAAACACATGCGGTCACGCATATAAACATACACAGCAATACATACTCGTTTGCAAAAGGAAGCACTGGAAGAATAAACTGATAAAAGTGTTACCTGAAGGGTAAACACGTAGGGGTGGATGAGAATAGGAGTAAACCTGAGACTTCTCAAAGTATTTTCATAAGGATTCAACTTTTTAAATGATTGCTTATTGTAAAAATAAATACCATTTTTAGGGAAAGAAAGCCACGTAGATAGTTGAGATCTCTGAGAAAAGAAAGAAAAAACAAGGCTCAGATCCAAGTCCCAAAGATCAGCAGTTAAAATTTTGCTAACAGAGGAAGGACCAACAAAAAGATCAAGAAGAAGCATGTCAGGTACCAGATGAAAAGAGAAAAAAAGCAGCATCCTGGTGTTACAGCTCCAGCCATGACTGCAGCGGCCACTGTTAAACTGCTGGGAACTTGATATTGGCCATGATGGAAAGATTTACACTACGGAAAATGCAAAATGCTGCCATTCAGGGCTCTTTCCCCACCTCAAGCCAGTTTACCTGCACGCCTCTGTAGAGAAGTGGGGAGAGAGAAAGGTCTGAGAAGGTGGAAGAGCGTTTGACAGTGTGAAATGTGACTGAGAGGACAATGGGACAAAGACAAAGATGTCTGTCATTTGCGGAGGCCGTTGGTGATTTAGCAGCAGTTTCAGTGGAGAGGTGAAAATGGAAGCCTCCCTGGAGCAAAGAGCAAGAAGAGGGGAACAGGTAAAGATGCTAAGTGTATCCTAGTCTTCTGAGCTTCGCTGTGAGCGGGAGGAATAAAAGCAAAATGTTGCTGATTTGGGATCAAGGGAGGGGTATGCATGTGTTTCAAGAGGAAAACTATTAGCAACAATATGTATACTGATAGAGAAGAGAGAGGACATTGAAAAGAGACCTCCACAGCCCCTGTGCAAGGACTCGCATTTGAGGGGAAGGACACTTTATCCATTAGAGGAACAAGTTTATGAATCTCCAAGCAGCGTTTGTGATGGAGGTGCTCAGATACACAAGGCCCTGCCAGCTCCCTGCCTGTGAAAGCTCATTAACAACACCTTGACGTTCTTAAGACAGGATGTACACATATGCCTTTCTCTAAGACATGTAACCAGTAAGTAAACACATTTCTAGGAGCCCTCTCTCTACCTCTCTAAGAAAGCTGGGATACATACCTAAAAACCCAGCACTCCAGCTGCAGGGAAAAGGAACCTGCTGAAATGTGTAAAATATTCCAGGCAAATGAGTTCCAAAAAGAAGTTAGAGGTAATTAAATCTCAGGTTTTCACTGTCTGCCACTTCTAGAGTATACTTGACTTCAAAGTGTTAATGTTTAATTAATACATTCTTGCTTTTAGCAGCTCACCTACAAGTGTTGCTTTTAGTGAACAGGTGGTACATTAAAGTGAAACGTAAAACAGACTTAAAGTGTATGGAATGAAGGAAAAGACCTTAAGAAGATGGAAATGATGATGACCTTAATTGTTTTGAAAAGGAAAAGACTGATCTTTCACTCAGAGGGAGGGGTTCCAGCCATTGCACCGTCGTCTTTTAACCCGACTTCCATCATTTTTTTTTTTTTTGAGATGGAGTTTCGCTCTTATTACCCAGTCTGGAGTGCAATGGCGCGATCTCGGCTCACTGCAACCTCCGCCTCCTGGGTTTGGGCAATTCTCCTGCCTCAGCCTCCTGAGTAGCGGGGATTACAGGCATGCACCACCATGCCCAGCTGATTTTTTGTATTTTTAGTAGAGACGGGGTTTCACCGTGTTGACCAGGATGGTCTTGATCTCTTGACCTCGTGATCCACCCACCTCGGCCTCCCAAAGGGCTGGGATTACAGGCGTGAGCCACCGCGCCCGGCCCTCCATCATCTTTTAACCTGATTTTGTAGCTATGAAGAGCAATGCCTTTCATGAATCACACTTGAGTGGGGTCCGTGCTATGCTAACTGAGTAATCACAGAGTCATGCAGTGAAAAGCCTTTGAATAAAATGTGTAGCACTCTGCCTGTGATGAATATTAAGCAGCAATTATTATTATTATGTTATTCATCTCTGAGACTTCTACTATTGCTGGGTTATTACCTAAATATATGTGCATGACACTAGACTCACATTCTTTCCCAAACCGCTATCAGATGAATTGTCCAGTGGCTAATAACTGTGACTTTTCCATGAAGGATGAGTTCCTGTTTGCAACTCTGCTGGATTTTAAGACATTTCTATTCCAATAAAGACCTCTGCCTGTGAACATTGTATCCAGATTGATGTCTGTTACAACTGCTGACCAGCTGACAGATTAGTTCGTTTCAGGTGGAACTTGGAGGCATATTAAGAGTTTCAAACTAGTGTTTGGGACTTAGCCACTTTATTCTCAAAGGCAAGTCTTTATACTGTTAGAGAAGATCTCACCTATTCTATTTGGAGATATACCTTAGGACAAGTTTCTTGGAAGGAAAACAAGAGATGGGGATTTTGTGCAAGCAATTTGTTGAGAGAATGAGACAGAAAAGACCTGTAAGGGAGTGAAAAGCAGAATAGTTCAATGGAAGTTAAGCAAAGATGTGGTTTCAGGAGAAGTTTAGCCTTAGCCTGATGTCATGGGGAACTCTGCAGCATGAATTGTACTAGTTTGTTCTACTGTCAGGCAAGGGAGCTAGGCTTTTATAACACCCCCTCCCTATCAGTTAGTCACTGGCACAGGCCACACTTCAGGGCAGAAGGGATCATAACCTCCCTGGCTTATGTGGACAAAGTGGTTCCCATTGACTAAGGGTGGTTTCCGTAAGATAGGTGCAGCTGCCTACCATTATTAGCAGCCAACACCTGTAGTGAATAGTGGATGCAAGCTCCAGCCCAGAAATGGGGGATCAAGGTAGGGCATGTATTAGTCGGGGTTCTTCAGAAAAACAGAACCAGTAGGATATATAGATATATGAAGAGATTTATTATAGGAGCTGGCATATGTGGTCATGGAAGCCAAGAAGTGCCATGGCCTGCCATCTACAAGCAGGAAAACTAGTGGTGAAATTCAGTCTGCACATGAGAGTCTAAGAATTCAGTGGTTGATGGTGTTAGTCCTGGTCCCTGCCTGAAAGCTTAAGAACGAGGAGTGCCGATATACGTGGAGATGGATATCTCAACTCAAGCAAAGGGAGTGAATTTGCCCTTCCTCCACCTTTTTTTTCTTCTCTGAACCACAATGAATTGGATGCCCACCTGCATTGTGGAGGATCATCTGCTTTACTCAGTGATATAATTTGGATATTTGTCCCTACTCCCCTCATGTTGAAATGTAGTCCCCAGTGTTAGGAGGTGGGGCCTGATGGATCATGGGGGCTGATATGGCTAGGCTTTGTGTCCCCACCCAAATTTCATCTTGAATTGTAATCCCTGTAATCCACGTGTATCAAGGGAAAGCCCAAGTGGAGGCAATTGGTCATAGCTCTTTGCCCCGATGAAGTAACCCAAACCTTCATTCCTGAAGAATGTGGGCCATTAACAGTACTGCCTGGATTGGATTGTTGTAGTTTCCCATAGACCTTAATCACAGGGGATGGTAATACTGAGATACACGCTAAGGATCTCCTGCATTCCAGACATACTCTACCTTACCTCCATTGTGGAGTAGTAGTGCGATTTCCCGTTGGTAGTCAGGATTAATCACCCCAGCTAACACTCTAACTCCACAGTTCCCTTCTTTGCCTGTTGATTTAGAGGCATGAAGAGTCAAAGCCATCAAGTGCCAGTGTTAAGTGACACTTCAGTTGAATCATTACTAATGTCTCCTGGTGGAAGCATTTCTCCCTCAGGAACTAAGACTTCTATGCCAGCAGAGCATAAAGTCTTGGGAGCAGAAAGTAAAACTTTTGTTAGTGGGTCACTAATGAGTGTTAGAGGTATAGTGAGTGGTGCCACTCCCATTTACACCCCTTGATTCCTGGACCCATGAATCCTGGCTAAGAAACAGCACCACATATTGAATGCTGATTCAGAGCATGCACAGCCTTCTGGAGAACCTTGCCCAACCCTGCGAAGTATTGCCACCTGCCTGGCACTGTGAGTCTTCAAAAAGACCATTCCACTGTTCTATCAAACCAGCTGCTTCAGGATGGTGGGGAACTAGGTAAAACTTGTGAATTCCATGAGCATGAGCCCATTACTGCACTTCTTTGGCTGTGAAGTGAGTTCCATGGTCAGAAGCAATGCTGCATGGAATATCATGATGGTGGATAAGGCATTCTGTAAATCCGTGAACTGTGGCTTTGACAAAAGCATTGTGTTTTTCAGAGGAGACAAATCTATATCCAGAGTGTCTACTCCAGCAGGGACAAAACACTGCTCCTTCCAAGTGCTCCAAGGTAATCAATCTGCCACCAGGTAGCTGGTTGATCATGAGGAATGATGCCATATCAGAGTTCAGTGTTGGTCTCTGCTGCTGGCTAACTGGTCTCTCAGCATGGATGTGGCCAGGTCAGCCTTGGTGAGTTGAAGTCCAGGCTACTGAGCCCACGTATAACCTTCATCCCTCTCACCATAACTACTTTGTTCATGAGACCATCAGGCACTGGCAGGGAGAGCTGCAGTAAGAGACTGACTGGTATTCACAGAATGGGCCAACCTATCCACTTAGTTACTAAAATCCCCCTTTGCTGAAGTCACCATTTGGTGAGAACTCACATGGGACACAAACATTTTTGTGGGTTTTTTTTCCCCCACTCAGAAAGGTCTATCCACATACTTATTGCACAAATTTCTTTGTCATCAATTTTCCTCCCAATTCTACTATGCCACATAGCTTTGATCACAATAGCCACTCTCTTAATATAATCTTGGGCATCATGCACAATTTCTGAACCTTCTAACATAGTCTTGGGAAGTATGAAAACTAGATAAACAAAAGTAAAAAAGCAAACCATCACAAGGTCCCTTGTGTTTGTTTGTTTTCCCAAGGAAAGAAAGATATTTTTGAACCATAATACTGCAATTATATTTATGTGAAGTGGGAAATGACTATTCTTCACAGAACCCAAAATCACTTTTTGGGGCACCTGAATACACACATATACAATATGTATCCATTTCTTTGCCTACAGTCAAGCAAAAGTTCTATGTTTATAAAATAAGAGCATTACATTCTCTTCCATTACATGAATTTATGTAGGTTAATGTCACCTTAAATACTACGTAAAGTATAATTTCTATCTGATTATTGTCACTCCTTCATTTATTTAAATATGTAACGCTGTCTTTTTAACCCCATATGTTAGAAAAATTTTATACTGAACACATTGGTTTTTTTGGTATAAAATAAAGTGCAAGTTTAGCACACTGCAGCAAACTGGCAGAGCCCTGAGAAGAATACCTTGGGCTGGATTTAGCCCATGATGTGAGCATTCTTGGTGGCTTCTCCTCTGCAGCAGGGTGTTTAGAAAGTCCTAGCAAATCTGGCTCTGTACCAAGCAATTCAGGGGCGCATTTTTTGCCTGTGAATCAAATGAAACACCCCTTGGCAGGCCCACCCATGGAAGGCCCCAGGAACAGCTGGATGGAATTAAATGGCATTTATTCCTGTATTGGTTATGGCCAGGAGCCAGGAGTTCTACGCCCAAGCCTGCAGTGCACATGAGCAGAGGTATTGATTGTGGCTGCAGCTCCACTTCCGTTGTGGACAGAATGTGAAGGATCTTAAAATATTCCTGGAGGATATGGATGGACTGTTCATATATTGCTCTCGGCCCTGCTTTCCTGACACCCAGGTGATTCTCACATGTCAATACAAGAAAGAGGAGAATTGCACAATTCTATCATAGATCAGATGACTCATGCAACTAATCCAGTCAAAGATGTCCACAATGATCTAGTCCCAGATTTACTAAGTAACTGTTTAGTGATTCCATGTGACATTTTGATCACTGGACTTAAGTGTCATAAAGACTCAATGTTATAAAATACCATTTCTCTCAAATTGATCTGTTAGTTCATCTGGGAGATTAAATGTGCTGAAAAAGCGAAGAATCTTTCCGGGAATGGGTGAAGGATTTCTGATGTGGGGACTGACCTTACCAGATGAAAAACTTGCTGTCAAGCTACAGTAACTTCAGCGGTGTGGTAGTAGGTGAGAAGAGCTATTCAGGTGGATGGGACCAAACAGTGAGCCTGAAACAAGACTCACATGCCTATGGAAATTTAGTATGTAATACATTTTGTGATTCAAATCTGTGAAGAAGGTACAGATTATTCCAGAAGTTGTGTTGAGACTTGGAAAAAGATTAAATTACAATGTTACCATTCAGGATATACTACCCCTCTCCTCAATCCAGGTGAATTAAAGATTTAAATATTTTAAAATTTATAATAGATGAGAGGAAAATATGGAATTTGTGTGTGTATGTCATGTGGAAATAGAAAAGCCTTTCTAAACACAACCTTAAACCAGGCATGGTGGCTCACACCTGTAATTCCAGCACTTTGGGAGGCCAAGGAGGGAGGAGCACTTGAAACCAGGGGTTCAAGAGCAGCTGAGGCAATATAGTGAGACCTCCTCTGTACAAAAATTACGAAACAAATTAGCCAGGCATGGTGGTGCATGTCTGTAGTCCCAGCTACTTGGGAAGATGAGGTGGGAGGACCACTTGAACCAAAGAATTCAAGGCTGCCTGGCCTCGGCAGCAGAGAAAGAGTCTGTCTCTAAAAAAAATTTTTTTAATAAAATACAGAAACACAGCCCTAAACCCTGGAGTCATAACAGCAAAGATGACTTCATTTGATTCTACAAAACTAAAATAGACAGTTTAGGGAGAAAGAAATACAAATTCCTGCTTACATGTTAAAAAGATGTTCGCTCTTATAATTAAGGAAATACAAACTAAGCATTAAAAAACTTTTTGCCCATCAGGCAATTTTTTTAAGTTTTCAAATCAATATTAGTGAGAAAATGAGGAAAGGAATACTTTCAGAGAAAATAGCATTTATATGACTTTTATAAAAGCAAATTGACAATATCAATAAAAAATTTAAATGCACATGCTTGCCTAACAATTCCGTATTGACATTATGGCAAAAATATCTCAAGAAAGTTATTGCAGCATTGCATATACCAACAAAAACTGTAATAGAAACAACCAGTCTACTATTGCTGGCTATTTTGACTGTCTTTATTAAATGTCTAGTCAGAGAAATAAGCAAATTATGATATTTGTATATGATAGAATATTAGCCACTAAAAAATCCTCACTGCAACCACTGCCTCCCAGGTTCAAGGGATTCTCCTGCCTCAGCCTCCTGAGTAGCTGGGACTACAGGCGTGCACCACCACACCTGGCTAATTTTTTGTATCTTTAGTAGAAATGGGATTTTACCATGTTTGCCAGGCTGGTCTCGAATGCCTGACCTCAAGTGATCCACCTGCCTCAGCCTCCCAAAGTGCTGGGATTTCAGGTATAAGCCACCACACCTTGTGTATATTTTTTCAAAATGACACATGTATATAATATAAACATAGACATATGCGTATCACTTTTTTCCAAAGTGAGCATTTTTCATAGTGATTGCCTTTAGGGACATATTCTAGGGATGGCGGGTGGGGGGAGGAGCAATAGCAGGAATTAACTGTGGAAACATTGATTTGTGCTAAATTATCATTTGAATTGAATGCCAAGTTCAGAATTTGGAATCTGAATGTAGGCAATGGCAAACCATTGTAGATTTTAAATAAATTTTATTTATTTTTTGAGACACAGTTCCACTCTATCACCAAGCTGCAGTGTGGTGGCACGATCTTGGCTCACTACAACCTCTGGCTCCCTGGTTCAAGCAATTCTCCTGCCTTAGCCTCTTGAGTATCTGGGATTCCAGGTACGCACCACCATACCCAGCTAATTTTTGTATTTTTTAGCAGAGACGGGGATTCACCATGTTGGCCAGATGGTCTCGATCTCCTGACCTTGAGATCCACCCACCTCAGCTTTCCGAAGTGCTGGGATTACAGGCACGAGCCACCATGTCCAGCCTATTTTTAACAAATACATTTAAAAAACCAAAAGACAAATAAATGATATAAAGTGAAAATGGTATACAATGATGGTATTAGGAGGTGGACCTTTGGGAAGAGATTAGGTCTGGGGGCAGAGCCCTCATGAATGGGATTCATGCCCTCATACAAGAAGCCATGAGAGACCCCTCACTCCTTCCACCATGTGAGGTTAGAGGGAGGAAAGAGCTGCCTACGAGGAAGCAGGCCCTCACCAGACACCAGTGCCTGCTGGCAACTTGATCTTGGACTTCCCAGCCTCCAGAACAGTGAGAAATAAATTTTGTTGTTTTCAAGCCACTGAGTTGACAGTATTTGTTATAATAGCCAGAACAGAATGAGATATCATTCTTTTGTATGGCTGTATATTATTTCATTGTAAGAACCATCATAATTTATTTAACTAGTACACTATTGCTGGCTATTTGGATTGTTTCCATTATTTTTCTACAAAGAAAATATTCTCCTACGTACCTACAGAGGTAATATTTAAAGTTTTCCAATTTAAGTACATCATGGCCATCAACCTTTTAGGAGGAGTACCAGGCATGAACTAACCAGCTGGGCATTGTATTAGTCCATTTGAACTACCAAGGAATACCTGAGGCTGGGTAATTTGTAAAGAAAAGAGGTTTATTTGGCTAATCATTCTGCAGGCTGTACAAGGAGTGTGGCACCAGCTTCTGGTGAGGGCCTCGGGAGACTTCCACTCATGACAGAAAGGGAGAGGAGCTGGCATCATTTGGCAAAAGAGGAGGAAAGAGAGAGGGCAGGGAGGTGCCAGACACTTAACTGGCATATCTCATGGGAACTAGGAGTGAGAATTCATTCAAACACATGAGAATAGCACCAAGCCATTCATGAGGGATCTGCCCTCCTGACTCAAATACCTCCTACTGAACCCTACTTCCAACATTGAGGATCACATTTTAATATGTGATTTGGAGGGGACAGATATCCAAACTATATCAGGTCTTATGTGTTTCAGTTAAATACTAGTCCTGAAAAATCTTTTGGCATGTAATTAAATACATCTGTAAAATGTAAAATCTATGGAATCCACGAATGCATTCTCAGCAACAGAACTGCTGGACTAAAGGGTATAGGCATCTAACGTACCTTGCGAAATTGCCCTCCATAGAAGTTACATTCTCTCTGGCTCTTTATGATAGTGACTGCTTCTCTAAAACTGCCGACAGAGTATGGTATTAAATATTCACATTTTTGCCAATCTAATAGCTGGCAATGATATCTTAGGATAGTTTTAATGTTCACTTTTCTTGATATAAATGAAGCAAAGTTGAATGAGTTTTCATATGTTTAAGAAATCTTTGTGGTCTTTTTGTGAGTTGGATGTTTATATCCTTTGTTTATTCTATGTTATTCTGTATGTTGACGTCTTTTCTTCTTACTAATTTCTAGGAGCTCTTATACAATCGGGAGAATAGCTGATTGTCTATGATGTGAGTTACAATTTCCCCCTCAGTTAATCAATTATCTTTTGGCCTTGCTCCTGGTGTTCTCAGTGTGTTCATTTAATAGTAGTAAAGTTTTCACATTTAATTCTATGATCTATTTGAAATTTATCGGGCTGCCACCTGGTAGGTTTGGATCTAACTATATTGCTTCATTGAAGATTTTTGCAATTTGTCTTACATAACACCATGGCCATTTCCTGTACTGATAAATGATGAGCCTGATACAGATATTAGTGACGTCTTTTCCACCCAATGCCTGACCACCCATAATTGGCATTGTAGCAGATGCTGCTGCAGGCTTCCCAGCTGACAGCGATTTCTTCTGTCTTCCTTACTACCAAGCCCTTTGTTTGGGTGACTATCTCTCTTTTGTTCAACTTAGGGTAATTTTTGGCTAACTTAAGCCTCCCATCATCATTTTGTTCTTTCCTCAGTGACTGGTCTCATGTTGGCATGTGATCCAGCTCCAGCCATTAAGATGTGAAAAAGATCTGCTGGATGACTTCTAAGACAATTTTTGTTTTGTTTTTGTGAGACAGGGTCTCACCTGTCACCCAGGCTGGAGTGCAGTAGTGCCATCATGGCTCACTGCAGCCTCGACATCCTGGGCGCAAGTGATCCTCTCACCTCAGCACCCCCGAACAGCTGGAGCTACAGCTGCGTGCCACCATGCTCAGCTAATTTTGTTGTTGTTGTTCTTGTTGTTTTTCAATGCTAGCCCAAAATGTTACCACCTAATTTCTGAATTTTTTGTAGAGATGGGGTTTCACCACATTGCCAAGCCCTCACTCTTATAATGAGAATAAAAAGTAAGGAAAATCCTCTTCTTTTCCTTTTGAGAGGCATTTTTAGATTTGCATAGGCCTCCAGGAACCAAGATAGCCTTCTACCTGTGAGAAGAGGCAGTCCAAGATAAAGCCAACCCCTGCACTTGACAGAGCAGGAAGAAGCACCCTAAGACCCGTCTGGTATGTATCAGTGACTTGTTGAATTAACAAACCTGCGGCCACCTTCCTCTGGACTTCTGGTTAAATGAGAATGCATTTTCTTCATTGTTAAGTATGGTAGATTGTCTGTTAATGTGGTATTCTAATATAGTGGTCCACAAATGTGGCACACAAAATGAAATACAGTAGTGAATAACAGAACATCCTTGATGAGAGGTCTTAACATTACTTTCAGGTTGGTTTCTCAGACTCACATGTTGACATCTTTATACATCTTCTGTGCTATCCCTGTGCAATGCTACTACAGCAGAGTTCTGACGAGAACATTCAAGTACTTGATAAGATACGGAAATATGAAAAGTAGGCATATTAAAACTCACATTATTTTAAGTTTAAGCAGTTTACTTACATCCCATACAGAATTTTTTAAAATAATTTTACTTTCCTGGCTTAAATGGAAACAAATTTATCAATAATACTTTTAAAATCTACTTCTGGAAAAAAAAACACTAAAAAGACATAAAAACATGTTTATAGGAGTGTACATTTTCCATTTTTCCTGAGGCTCTAATATGGTGTGACATTGCACTGTTGGATCTAATTTTTATTTAAAATTTTGCTATTTTGGACAGGCGTTGTGGCTCACTTCTGTAATCCCAGCATTTTGGGAGGCCAAGGCTGATGGATTACCCAAGGTCAGGAGTTCAAGACCAGCCTGACCAACATGGTGAAACCCCGTCTCAACTAAAAATACAAAATTAGCCAGGCGTGATGGCTCATACCTGTAATCCCAGCTACTTGGGAGGCCGAGGCAGGAGAATCACTTAAACCTGGGAGATGGAGGTTGCAATGAGCCAAGACTGCGCCATTGCACTCCAGCCTGGGTGACAAGAGTAAAACTCTGTCTCAAAAAAAAAAAAAGTTTGCTATTTTAGCCATCATGAATATTTTGCATTTTTAAAGGTTCAGATGTGTATGCCAAAAGACTCAAAATAACAGCGGGTTAATAGCAGTTTATTTCCCTCTCATGTAAGTTCTCTAGAAGAAATGTGATCTTCCTTGATGTTAGAGGTCCTGGTCCTTTCCTCTTGTTGCCCTGCCATTCTCAGGAAATGGTTGCCCACTCTTCGGATATCACATCTGAATTCCAGTCGACGGGAATGCACTCCCCCCTCACTTGTTTTAATGACAGTTTTTGGGAGTTGTATGACATTTTAGTTTATATCATATTGACCTGTATTTAGTATTTATATAAATTGGGAAAAGTGGTCATTTTGAGGGTGGCTATGTGCCCATCAAAAAGTCAGGGCTCTCTTTCTGAGAAAAAATGAGAATAAATATTGGATGACAAAAATCAGTTTTTGCAAGAATAACTAACTCTGCCTTTTTTCCTACCTCCTTAATTCTTATTATGTGAGATAATAAGCATCATTATTATTTGAACCTCTTGGTTTGCTATCCTAAGTGATGCACCTTATTCCATTAGCCTTTCTACTGTACAAATGATGGCAAAATTTCACCATATGGCTGAGCTGTGATTTAGTTATTGCTTCCCTTAATTTTGAATATTTAAAATGTGTCCATTTTTGCTCTTGAAAATACTACAATGATGAGCACTTAAGCTCATTGCATTTGTGATGTACTGCATTTCTGATGATCACTTTAAAATATAAATTCCCAGATAGGTTAAAGAACAGAAACTTTAAAAGTATTTACTTTTTCATTGATCAACAAAAATTTTGTATATTTACAGTAATGTTGTTTGAAAGTATGTATACATTATAGAATGGCTAAATTGAGCTAATTAAATATGTATTACTTCATATACTTATCTCTTTTTTGTGGCAAAATCTACTTTTAATCATTTTCAATAATATAGCACATTATTATTTACTGTAGTTATCATGTAGTACAATAGAACTCCCGAAATTATCCCTCTTATCTAACTGGAATTTTGAATCCTTTGACGAGGATCTCCCCAGTCCCTGGCAATTACCTTTCTATTCTCTATTTTTATGAGTTTGACTTCTTAAGGTTCCACACATAAGTTAGATCATGCAATATTTGTCTATATATGTCTGGCTTATTTCACTTAATGTCCTCTGAGTTCATCTGTGTTGTCACAAATATTGGTATTTCTATTTTCAAGGCTGAATAGTATTTCACTATGTATATATATCACATTTTCTTTCTTTCTTTGTTTTTTCTTTTTTTCCTTTTTCTTTTTTTAGTGACAGGGTCTCCCTCTATTGTCCAGGCTGGAGTGCAGTGGTGCAATAATAGTTCACGGCAGCCTCGAACCCCTGAGCTAAAGGGATCCTCCTGCCTCAGCCTCCTGAGTATCTAGGACTAGAGGCATGTGCCACCATGCCCAGCTAATTTTTTAAAAATTGTTTGTAGAGATGGAGTCTTTCTCTGTTGCCCAGACTGGTCTCAGACTCCTGGCCTCAAGGGATCCTTCCTGGCCCAGCCTTTTAAAGTGTTGGAATTATACATGTGACTACTGCACCCAACGAACACCACATTTTCTTTATCCATTCATCTGTTGATGGACACTTAGGTTTATTCCATTTTGTGGCTATTGTGAATAATGCATCAATGAACATGAAAGTGCAGATATCTGTTTGAGATACTGATTTCATTTCCTATGGATACATATTCAGTAGTGAGATTGCTGGATCATGTGGTAGTTCTATTTTTAAGTTTTTGATGAACCTCCACGCTGTTCTCCATAATGGCTATACTAATTTACATTCCCACCAACAGTATATGAGAGTTTCTTTTTGTCTTTTTGGCAATAGCCATTCTAACAAGTTTGGGATGACATCTCATTGTGTTTTTAATTTACATTTCTCTGATGATTAGTAATGTAGACCATTTTTTTTTCATATACCTATTGGCTATTTGTATGTTTTCTTTGAGAAATATCTATTCAGTAAAGTTGCAGGATGTAAAATCAACATACAAAAATCAGTAACATTTCTATACACTGACAATGAAATATATGGAAAAAAAATCAAGAAAAATCTTATTTTCAATAGCTAAAAAAAAAAAAATTTAGAAATAAATTCAACCAAGGAAGTGAAAGAACTGTACACTAAAAACTAAAAAACATTGATGAAAGAAAGAAAAAAAGACACAAATAAATGGAAAGATATTTCATGTTAGTGGATTAAAAGAATTCACATTGTTAAAATGTCCATGCTCAAAGCAATTGACAGATTCGATACAATCCCTATCAAAATTCCAATGACATTTTCACAGAAATAGAAAAACAAATCCTAACATTTATATAGAAAAACAAGAGACCCAGAACTACCAAAGCAATCTGAGCAAAAAGAACAAAGATGGAGACACCACACTGACTTTTGCATTAATTTTAATTTTTTAAAATATTGCATAAAAGTAGTATTTATCTTGGTTGTTAGGTTTTTTGGCACCACCTTATATTTTGCGCCTGAGGTAAGCACATCACTGGCCTCATTTAAGCCCCAGCCACTACATCTCCAGGGCATACAACAGCTTGTGTGCAACGGGTTTCTAGATGATGTGACCCTAGCTTCTGCTTTTTAACTTTTGGGACCTATAGCTGCTCAATTCTAAAGATGACTGCTTTTCCAGAGACTCTCTGGGTTGCTCACCCAACTTTTCTCCTTACCTTACTTAGCTCCTTTATGATAGGAAAAAACAAAAAAAAAAAAAAAAAAATTCAGTTGAATGAGCCCTGACAACAATTTTGTGTGGGGAACTTTGAAATATGACTTAGAACTGCAAAAGCCAGTCGTTTATTTTGAATCAAGTCAGAAGATTGTCATGCTCAAGGCAATATACGTAAAAAGCTCTTTGGAAGTTAAATTTGTTTTATTAGAATAGTGAGTGTTTTTATCTTCTCTAACCCATAGGCAACTGATGTATTTTTCTGCAGTCAGGTTGGGACAGGAGACATTTTCAGATAAATTACCTCTTACTACACTCTGGAGACACTGTTCAAACTGCTGCATAGGAACTTGCAAGAAAGGATATTTGGTAGATTCTTAAAGGGGACAGAAAATGAAAACCAAAAGAGTTGTTCCAGTACAGTAGCCATTTAGAGAAAAGGGTTGGGTGAAGTGGTTTTTACATTCAGGCCTTATATATCTTCTTCAACATGGGATTCAAATAGATTGGTAATTACTATGATAGAAATAAAAAATTAAAATCAGTGGGAAAATGTCCATTTTTCACTAAACAGCATTTTGAAATGTCTGATTAGCAGGCTTAAAATGTGGCTTTTCTACGGTACTCTTGTGTAGATATAAGGCAACCCACAGCTCAGCTGAGATTCTGTGCTCTTGTGTCTTCCCTCTGCTGTCAGACTACCAGCTCATTAGTATTTAAATTAGCTCATAAATATTTCCTGGAAATCCACAGTTGCTTAAGCTTCACCTCTATTCATCTCTTCACTCTCCTTCTTTAGTCTTACTTACGCCTTTGTTTCTTAGGCTGATACATTGCAGGAGGGTGGATCTCATTACATATTAATCTTACTGATATATGGTGATGAAAAAGGAAAGGAGGAAGTTCTGTTGGAAGATAAAGAGGAGAAATAGAGAAAGGATGTAGAATGAAATTTTACTCCATTTCATTTGTACAAATAAAATTATCTAATGATGGACCAAGGAGTCTGTATAAAATAAGAACAGCCCAAAAGCATATGCCAAGGCAATTCCACCTGAATGAATGTTTCTTTCACATACTCTTTAAAAGCTTTGAAACACAGATGAAACATTTCATTGGGGGCAGGCCCTGGATGTTCCCACTGGGGAAATGGTTGCATGGTTACAAAACCTCTTCTGTTCAACATGAAAGCTGTAATTCTAATTATAAAATAACGATGACAGAGAGGGGCCAGTTCCATCATGATATTCTGTACGTTCCTTAGCACTCTGCCAGAGTTCAACACTAATACCCACATACAATACCAACAGCCAAGTCTTTTAAATGAGGGTGAATAAAATTTAACCAATGACAATGAAAGAAAACAAATATATTTCATTGAATTTAAAGTTCCATTGATCAAAAGTGCCATTATTTTATATATATTTTCAAATACTACCAGTAAAACTAGGGCACATTATTGATCATATGTACATCCTGATTTCAGAGATGTGAAAAAATGTGAGTCAGTGAAATATGTTAATTTTTAAAGCAGGGTATTCTGGAAAGAATAAAGATTATTTGGTGGCTATACGATTTAAAAAGATGTAAAAATGTGTTAATCTCTTTAGCAGGAGCATGTGCTCTAAGAAACAATCGCTTTTCTAATATCATACACCTGAGAGATACAAGAAGTATATAGAAGCAAAACTTTTGGGAAAGATCCTGACAGTTTGCACAGGCTGGGGACACTAAGGGTCCTTGTCATTAGCAGTCTCATGTCATTTGATCATGTGCTCCAAAGGTCTCTTAGAAATAAACTTCAGAATAAACACAGAGACCTGCCAGGCCCAGTCAATGAAGATATAATTTTAGGCTAAGAGGCACCCAGTCCTATTAAGTGCAGTCTAGACTATGTAGGCTGGCATTCAGGGCCCCACAAAATCTAATCTAAAAGTATTTTTTGAGTTTTTTCCTCTTTTGTTTTTCTGTATGTAATCGATATTTCTACCAAGTTGAATTTCTGAATTTTCTAAAGCCCATAGTGTTTTACCTTAATCCCCTGTCTTTGTTTATATCACAGTTTCTCAACCTTGGCACTGTTGGTTTTTTGAGCTGGATAATTCTTTTTTTATGGGGCTGTCCTGTGCATTGTAGGATTTTTAGCAGCATCCTTAGCCACTAGATGCCGGTAGCATCTCCTCCCAGTTGTAACAATATGCTGTCAGACATTGTCAAATGTCCCTGGGGTTAAAGGACAAAATTACCACTGGTTGAGAACCACTGCATATAACCATGCTGGCATAGTGAAAGAATGCAGACTTTGGCATCAAATGTACATGGGCTTGAACTCTAACTTTCGGAGGGGAACATTTAGATTTTGGGGGCACTGTGCCCATTCCCCATTTTTAACAGTAACTTATTTTCCTTTGGGGGAACAATCTTTTTTGTTCCACTGTATGTAGGCTTGATGAGACTCTAAGTCTTGGAAATCATGTCTTGCTCACCTTTCTCCAATGCGGAACTGAGCTCAGTTCATCTCACACTTTCTCCCAGCACTTCTACCATCTTGAGCAGAGTGATGGCAAAAATGGGGAAAAAAAACTTTGGAGTGAATTGACTGCTAGGTGGGATGGTTGTGTCTATATCTACCCGATACTCTATGCTTGCATCTACCCTGACAACTGTCCTTTTTCTGACTTGGGTTCTAGATTCACATTCTCTCTGTATCCCAGTATCCCTCCAATCAATGACCTTTTAGGCTAAATATGCCAGAATCGCTTTCTGTTACTTACCTGCAAAGATACCTCTATTGACTAGCTTTGTATTTTGAACCAGTGTCTTCACATCTTCAAATCTATGTTTCCCTTCTGCAAATTGAAAATGAAAGCTATTTACCTTTCAAATGCAAAAGATGCTCTCCGCATAATCTCTTTAAATTCTACCTATCCTTCATTAGTCTAGGTTCTGTGCTAACCCCTGGAGATGAGTGAGACAAAACCTATGTTTTTATGAAGCTCACTTTCTTCCTGTGACAAAAGAAACAGGAGGACTCAGATAACAAAACAGAGCAACAACAACAGCAAGCAAAAAACACAGTACCAGCAGGCAGTGGGTCAAACAACATTGGCTGAAACTGGCCTTTATCCTCAGTGCGCCTCCAAACCACTTTATTTTGCGCTTACTCCTTGCTAATGGCCTCCCTCCCTCCTTTTCAGTGCAGAATGCGGTGATGGGAGGGGAGAGAAGGTTCCTGTCAAGGAGCTTTATGTATTTATTATTCTATACCCCCAGCCTGGCCAAAGTTGCTGAAGTGTCTGAGATTCTGCGGTACTGCTCTGTTAGCAGCAGGAGCAAATAAAAGAATTCGGTGTCAGCATTTTCTGTTTCTCATCTGACAAACAAGGTCAGGTACTTCTTTGAACAATCCAGTTCCGATAACTGTGAAACAAAAAGAGACAAGGAGGGGAAGGTTTTCCAGAAAGGGTGGTGGTTAGGCACAAGGTGGGTTTAAGTTTTCAGCTTTTGTTGTGGGAGAGGAAAGCTCCCCTCATCCCAGGCGTCCCTTTTTCGGAATGGGGAAAAAGAATCCGGGGTGAAAGTCTCTTTTGTACTTCTTTGCTGCTTGCACTGAGTGCCAGGTGCAGAACTTGGTTCCCAGGGAAATCAGAACATCATTGCCATCAAGGTTTATGACCATTGGTTCTGATTCTTACTATTTGTCAATGCCGCTGAAGACTCTGAGCATTGAAGCAGATGAAAGAGAAAGTTGTACAAGTGGTTAGAAGAAATGGGTGCTTTGGAGGCCAGGGCTGAAGTGAGAAGCTTTGAGAGCTGAGGTTCAGGCTGTGAAGATCGTAAGGGTTCCTCTCTCTCTCTCCCAGCAATCCTCTTCCAAGTGAGCCCTTTACCTGCAAGGCAACTTACGTCCCCACACACCTCTCTGTGTAGCTTCTGTTTTAACTCCCCAGGGTAAATTTTTCAGCTTCTTTCTTTATAGCAAATCACACCATTAACGTCATCCTGGTGAATGAAACAAGAGAACAGTATTTATCAGAGAAAGCCCTGTGAGTTGAAATCCTAGGCCCCAGGACAAAACTAGCCGTGCTGGGCTGCCCCTCCTCTGGTAAGTAATTAAGCACTACATATTCTGTTTTCTATGGACTGGTTTTCTAAAAAAATGTTTGGAGGTTTTCTTGTTGTTGTTTGTTTGTTTTTGAGACAGAGTCTTGCTGTGTCACCCAGGCTGGAGTGTAGTGGCACAATCTCAGCTCACTTCAACCTCTGCCTCCCAGGTTCAAGCAATTCTGCTGCCTTAGCCTCCTAAGTAGCTGGGACTACAGGCGTGCACCACCATGGCTGGCTAATTTTTGTATTTTTAGTAGAGACAGGGTTTTACCATGTTGGCCAGGCAGATCTCAAACTCCTGACCTCAAGTGATCCACCTGCCTCAGCCTCCCACAGTGCTGGGACTACAGGCATGAGCCACTGCGCCCACTCTCTTTAAAATGTTTAATGAAACATTGAAAGCTTTTTCTGGGCAGAGAAAAGTGTGACATCAGTACAGATGCCCAGATTTTCTGTTGGATATCTTTATCTGGATGCCCCACAATACCCTCAAAATTAACATGTCTTCAGACAATCTCATAACCTTCACCCACAAACTTATCTTTTTCCTGTTCCCCCTCTCTTACTGAGTGGCACCATCATCCACATAATTGCCTATCCAGACACTTGGGAGTCATCTTAACTGCTAACTGCACCCTCTTTTACACACTCCGCCTGTCTTAACATTAACAAAGCCTGCATCTTCTCAAAACTATCATCTGCTTTTTTCCCCCTGCCACTCTCTTATCCAGCACTCTATTGTCTTGGGAGTTCCAGTAAGGGTAAAGACAGTCAGCCCCAAATAATATAAGTAAACTCAAAGTCACTTTCTATAATAAATACCTCATCTCCAATGCTTGTCCCTGCCCGAAGGTGAGCACTGACTATTGCTAGGAGTTTGATGTGTAGCCTTCTATTACATTTCTATGCATTTTCAGATATATCCCTGTACATACAAAAATATATGATTCACATAAATGTTCCATATAAAATATCCCACATTTAAAAATTTTGCCCAGCAACTATCTCGACGGGATTTCCATGTTGGTACAAATAAATCTGTAGAGTATTCCAGGGTAGAGGACATCTGTCCTCTTGCCAGAACCTTGATTTTCCCTTGGGAAATCACCTCCCACACTATTTGTTCATGTGGCTCAACCACCTTACCTCTTCCCTTCAGGAGAGGGACTATGATCCACATGAGGCCAGTCCGTCACAGAATGGTCTAGGCATTGGATGAGTGCCCCAATCTGAGCCAGTGAAGGTCACTGCTGAGACGTTTTGCAGGTTTCTAGGCTGCAGGCATCCCAGGCTTCCTGTTGCTCTCCTGTCTACAACCTGTGGTCTGGAATGTTCCGGGAGCCACTATTATCACTTGCAGCAATCTTCTTCAGTAAGTTCCCCAGGACTTGATTTCATCTTGTAATCTGATTCCGTGTGTCTCCCATATTTTATGAATTTTTTATAATTTCTGGCTTACAGAGGACAAACATTATTTTCTGCTTTCCTGGTCTGTTTTAGATTTTCAAAAATAACTGTCACTTCTGTTATATGATGTCATTGCTTGTAATTATCTATTTACTTATCTGTCTCCAGACTGGACTCTTTACAGACAAGCAATAACTAATTATCTGTCTGATTGGCATTTGGTAGTCGCTCAGAAATATTTTATTGCATTACTAACTAAATTAAATAGTTGACCTTGAATTCACCTCCTCTGGGTGGTTTAAGAGACTCTAACGCTTTTTAAAGTACAAAGTTTTTATATTACCTCATAATGGATTACTGTTCAGAAAATATTTACTCCCCCTACCAGAATTCTATGAAAGAAATATATTTCTCCTTCCTTGATGTTAACTTTGGCCATGAGACTCTCTTGGGTCAATGGGATGTTAGCGACAAGATGTTAGTGAAGACTCAGCATGTGTATGAGGGTCAGGTTTGCCATCTCACACAACTGCTTTTTTTCAGTGAGAAGAACTTTCCTCAGGTAGATGTGGATTCAGGGAGGATGAGAGACATGTGGAACAGATTTGGACCCAACCAATAGCTGAAAGCCAAGTTCAGACTAAATAAGCTGAACTAAAGTTTATCTACACGTGAGTGAGTGACAAGAAGATGCTTATTTTCTGCCACTGAGATTTTGGGGGGTTGGGGAGACATCATGACACAATATTACTATGGCAATACCAACTGAAGCACACCTACATCAGAATCGCCTAGAGTGCTTGTTATGAATGAGGTTTCTGAGCCCCACTCTAGACCTAGTAAGTGATCATCTCTGGAGTGTTTTTAGAAATTTACATTTTAGCAAGACCACCAGAAAATGTTTATGCTCACTGCTGGGCTACAGACAATATTTATCAGCATGCTATTTTCAGTGACAAAGAAAGAGCAGTAGGTTAGCACCCAGAGAGCTGCTACATTTACCTACAAAAAACTTCTGAGAGATGTAGTGATGTGAAAAGGACAGGAAACAACGTTTTCTCACCAGATCACTTAATTAAACGAGTAGAAATTGAGAAACATAAAGGCACCTTGAGGTGATTTATAAACATGGTGTTTCTCAAAAAACTATTGTTTCACATAGGTACACAGTTTTACTTAAATTTGAATACATTAAAACTAATCAGTCTATAGAATATCAATGGCAACACAATATTCATTAATTGAACATGTATTTAGTAAGTGATTACTAAATACTAGGAATTCTGGAGAACACTGGAAAAATCAAATATGCCTAAGGTAGTCTCTGTCTAGTCTGTTTTCTGCTGCTATAACAGAATACCACAGATTGGGTAATTTATAAATGATGGAAGTTAATTTGGCTCATGGTTCTGGAGACTGGGAAGTTCAAGAACATGACACTGTCATCTGGTGAGAGTCATCTCATGCACAAAGAATAAAAGGGCAAGTGAGTGCAAGAGACAGATAAAAATTTATGTTCAAACTTATCTTTTTATCACAAGCTCACTCCTATGAAAACTAACCCACTCCCATGACAATAATATTAATCCATTCATAAGGGCAGAGCCCTGGTGACCTAATAGCCTTTTAAAGGCCGCACCTCCCAATACTTTTATATTGGCAGTTAAATTTCAGCATGAGTTTTGGAGGGGACATTCAAGCCATAGACATATTTTTACCCAAAGAATTTCCAGTCTATCTATTCATGATCCCTCTGTGAGCAAGTGTGGTTGTTTAGGAGTTTCAAAGAAAATAGGTTATGCCATTATGCCATTCTTGCCTTCTAAATGCTTGCATGGAATTAACTTTATCACCTTTCTGATCATTTGTTCTCTTTGGAACCTACCTTGATTCTTGTCTTATGGAGAGAATTATTTAAAGTAGATGGCAAGACAAAATTATTTCTCCCTTTAGCTCTGAGTTCACCTAAGCAATGCTTCTATCAGAATGCCTCCTAAGTGTACTGCATCCTGCAGGAAATTTCACCACTCCGCTCCCATGTAGGAGGCTAGGGCTACTAAACTCAGGTTCTACAGTTTAATTCTGGGCACAAGCATAGCTGATGAACAAGAAACATTGCAGTGGAGCACTGTTATAATCACCCTTTCGGATCATGGAGTCCATGTCTTGAGAAAGCATTATCAGAAGCAGACAAAATAAGAAGATTGAAATTTGTAGGGAATCTTACTCTGTGATTAATATGCTATAGAAAAAAATATTGATTTGTGGTTTGTTCATCTGACGTTTATCTGCTAACCTCAGAAGATAGTTTACTGAAGTAACCTTGGATTACTGACAATAGAAAACACCTAATGTGGCCGGGCGCGGTGGCTCAAGCCTGTAATCCCAGCACTTTGGGAGGCCGAGGTGGGTGGATCATGAGGTCAAGAGATCGAGACCATCCTGGTCAACATGGTGAAACCCCGTCTCTACTAAAAATACGAAAAATTATCTGGGCATGGTGGCACGTGCCTGTAATCCCAGCGACTCAGGAGGCTGGGGCAGGAGAATTACCTGAACCCGGGAGGCGGAGGTTGCGGTGAGCCGAGATCGCGCCATTGCACTCCAGCCTGGGTAACAAGAGTGAAACTCCGTCTCAAAAAAAAAAAAAAAAAGAAAACACCTAATGTACTTCCCTTTTTTCTAACAATATAACATCATGTACCTAGTGATAGAGGCAGGAAGCACACAAATGCCTTGGCAGATAGGGGCAGATCCCCAGTGAAACCCCACCTCTAAGCCAAAGACATTTTAAAGCCTGAAAGCCAACCTACAAGTCAAATCCACAGACCAGATTGAGAACCTGTCTCTCCATTTGGTGTGCTTTCCTCTGATTGAGCCCCACCCTTCACATATTTCACATATAGTTACCCTTTCCTAACTGTTTTTTTACATGTCATGTTCACTTTTGAGTGGTGTCTTTATTTTAACCTTTTTTTTTGGATACTCACTAACCAATCAGCATGCACTGCCCTATTCGGAGCTCATAAAAGTCCTGGACTCAGCCACATAGGGAGAGAAAAACCACCTGACTGCAGGTGGTTGACCAGTCTCACACCCCTTCTCCAATGAGAGCTGTTTCATCACTCAATAAAGTTATTCTCTGCCTCCTTACAGTTTAATTGTCAATATATCCTCATTCTTCTTGGACACAGGACAAGAGGTCAGGACCCACCAAATATGGGTACAAAGAAGGCTGTAACAGTGTTGGGGCTGAGCCAGCCTCAGAGCCACAGGCCAGAGCAGGGCAACAGGACTGACATGGCTGTTAACATGCCACCATCTACCTGGGCAGGGTCATTCCCAGCAAGAGGTCTCCAGCTGGCAGAACGACAAAGAAGAATCCTGTGTCACTAGCAAATTTCCCTGTGATGTATTCACATTACTCATCTAATCCAAGGCTTTGTCCTGTGGGGCTTAACTTCTTTAAAAAAAAACAAAACAAAACAAAACCAAAAAAACAGCTAGACTCATATCATAATGATGTCATCCTTACATAAAATTATAGAAGAGCCCTTGTTTTCTGAGCTTTCAGAGACAGTACTTCCTAACATTCCAATTGTCTTCCACCAAGGTTTGAAGCAGACATTCTTTTCCCAACTACATGTTTTACGATGATTTAAAAAAAAAAAAAATGAATCCTGGGTTGGCCATGGTGGCTCACGCCTGTAATTCTAGCACTTTGGGAGGCCAAGCTGGCAGATCACCTGAGGTCAGGAGTTCAAAATCAGCCTGGCCAACATGGTGAAATGCTGTCTCTACTAAAAACCCAAAAATTAGGCAGGTGTGGTGGTGGGTGCCTGTAGTCACAGCTACAAGGGAGGCTGAGGCAGGAGAATCGCTTGAAGCTAAGAGGCAGAGGTTTCAGTGAGCCAAGATTTCACCACTGCACTCCAGCCTGGGCAACGGAACAAGACTCTGTCTCAAAAAAAAAAAGAAAAAAAGAAAAGAATCCCACAATAATAACCAGAAGTTGTATTGTTTTATATTTTCTTTATGGTATAGTAATACTACTAGAGTTATCTCTCTTTTGAATATTATCATTAATTCCATTTTTTTTTTCAAGTCATGTTGAAATAATCAATTCAGTTAAACAGTCCCATATAGACTTCTATAGGGCTTGATTTTTTAAATGTAATTTAAATTCAGTCACAAAGTGTTTCATTGAAATAGCACTTACTGGTTTGTGGTTTAAAAAGTTCCTTCTTGATGACAGCTTAGAAGCCAACTTCACTGGAAATAGCAGATTGTACTGGTTTCCTTTAGATTTTACAATACTTCATCAAACCAGATAATTTAATTGCTGTAAAGGGTACTCTAGAGATTATCCAATCCAGCCCCATCATCCTGTAAATGAGGAGAATGAGGTTTACAAGAGAGAAGTGGCAGCTAAACTACAGTTACACAAGTAGTCAAGAGGCAGAAGTGAGGCTAGCAACCACTTTCCTCCTCCTGATCCACTCACAATTTTATTTCTAAATATTACTACAGCACTTTCATTGCTTCCAGTGTGAGCCAATTTTTAATAGTAGATAATCTGGAGAATATAAACTTAAAATACTCATGTTATTGTTTTACACTTTTTCCCCTTGAAGTACTAATAAATCCAAGACCTCTTTCTTGATGACTCCAACTTTTTCCCCCTTGGCAGTCATTACTTAAAATGGAACCACTAATGACTTAGAAAAACTTTGAGGATCTCCGCATTGTTAGCCTTATCCAGACAAAGCTTCCATTCAAATAAAAACAGTGCTGTGGAGGTGGTCTGAGAGAGACTTGGAGCACTAATCTCACTGTGTTTGAACACACTATTGAGTACATAATATCCAGCCATGACCCCAAATCCTCTCTGCCTTAGCCACTATGAAATAGTTTCACACAATTTACTCAAGTGAAATTCTTTGAACAGTTGTTAGGGCAGGAAACTCAACACCCCAAAATAGTGACAACAGAGGTGGTGGTATAACAGCTGGGGGTCACAGGCTTACCGTGGTGCAGGTCCAGCTCTCAAGTTACCGTCTGATTTGGGTCCAGCAGCAAAGGCCTAGAACAGTAAATACCCGATTTAGTGTGAAACTGGGAAACATCCTTTGCCCAGCCTAAACAGTATTAATGGAACCAAATGACTCCTGAGTCTTCCTGTTTGCTAGATTCTTCTGTCATGAATGTCTTTCCCGTACCAGTGGAGAATTAAGAGCAAGAGCACTACTGACAAGCAGGGCGCTGGATCGCACACAGCAAGTGGGTATGGAAAGTGGGGAAGAGGTTGGTAGAGAACAGAGAAGGGAGGTAGGGAGGGTGTGGGGTCCAGGTGCTAAAGGCAATCCCATTTTCCCCCGTCCTCGTGACCTCAGGTTTCTAATGCAGCCATTCAGGACTTCTGGTTGCAGCTTCAGCGTCTAAAGGAGCCCTGCTTGGAGATTATCTTGACATGAGGCAGAGCCGGAAATTGAAGGGGGAGAGAGGGTTCTTAACTGTGTCTTTTGGCAGCAGGACTGATGAGCCAGAGGTAGAGGTAGTAATTTTGTGGGAGAGACTTAAGATAAGTGTGTGTTTTCCCACGTCTTTTACAAATTTTCAGTTCAGGCATGTGAAAAGTTGGGTTGGCCCTTAACATTTCTTGTGGCCTTGAATTCCATAGTCTTGTTCGGTTACATCTCACTGGAAATTTAGTTCAATGTCTTTTTCTTCTATCATAACACAGATTTTCTTAGTCACAATGTATTCATTCACTTATTTATTCATTTAATAAATAATTATTGCTATGTACCGGCACTTCCTGGGTGCTAGATATGTGGTGGTGATTACAGCTGCCTTTGGAAAGTGTACAATCCCATGGGGGAAGTGCACAATTAAACAAGTCATGACAATAAAGTGTATTAAGTGTTACGATAAGCAAAGTAAAGGAATGAAAAGCTGAAACACCAATATCGTCTACTTCTTCAGTTTGTAAATTGGGAATGATTAAAAGAAAAATCTACTTTGGGTGGCTGGCGTGAAAACCAGCTGATATCATGTGGTTAAAATCCTTTGTAAAGCGTAGTGACTCTTAGTTGTACCTCCTAGTCAAATGCCTTATTTAAATAATTTAAATGTTGCAGAGAAAGACTTAGAAGACCATCCCTCTTATTTTGAGAGCCCAGACTCTGATTCCACAGATACCAGAGGCCACCCAGGGATAAACAGTTGAACAGTTGAACAGTTGATCCAAGTGCTGAACAAAGATGCTGTAATGTGAATGGGTTACTCTCCATGAAAGCCCTGACCCACTAGGTAGCTGTGTTCCAGAACAGACTATAAGCTCACAGGCAAGAGACAGCCAAGTGCAAGGGACAAAAAGGGCAATCAATGTCCTACAGGTCTCAGCTCACCAGGAACCTGCCAGACTCACCTGCACTCTCCTGGCTTCCTACCTTGCTTTACTCAGCACTTCTCACAGTTGTAATCTCTTATTTGTGTGGTCATTTTCATCAGTCTCTCTCTCCCCTAGTAGATAGCATGCTCTACTAGGACAGGGCCCAGGGCTATTTTGTTCACTACTGTACACCGCAGCCCCAGCCCAGCACTGTCAAATAATGGTGCTCAATACTGCCTGAATGAATAACAAAATACATGCTACTTACTTTGACTTATACCACTCGGGAAGTACAATTTTCTCTCTGAGCAACAGTTTCCACTTGATCTCTCTCAATAATGAAGTTCCTACAAGTCTATTTCTGAGAGACAGGACAAGCAGGCTGAGGCGGTCACCCGGAAGTGAAAGCTCAGGTCGAAAGGTATCAGGGTAGTCACCTGGGGTCCCTTTCAAGTGCCTAGAGCAGAAGCTTCTAGAATCTTGCAGCCCACCTCAGGCTAGGAAACATTGTCAAAAATGAGGGAGAAACAGCCTTTTAAAAATTAGGCAGCCTGGGGAGGCAGCTGAGCTCAACTCCCTGAGACGGCGAGGTCCTTTCTCTTGGGCATCTTGCCAAAATCTCTGGTATGTCCTACAAGGAAATAGTAAATACTATCTCTTGGCTTCAGGTGACTGTTTTTATGCCCTACTAGTGGGCAGTAGTTTTTTATTTTGTGTTCTTGGAATAGAGTCTCGCTCCATGGCCCAGGCTGGAGTGCTATAGCACAATCTCAGCTCACTGCAGCCTCCACCTCCGGAGCTCAAGCAATCCTCCCACCTCAGCCTCCTGAGTAGCAGGGACTAAAGGTGCATGCTACCACACCTGGCTAATTTTTAAATTTTTTGTAGAGATAAGATCTCACTATATTGCCCAGGCTGACTCGAACTCCTGGGCTCAAGCAATCTTCCTGCCTCGGCCTCCCAAAGCATTGGGATTACAGGCATGATGAGCCATCACACCTGGCCTGTGGACAGTAGTTTTAATGGGAAGGGAGAAAATGGAATTTGTTTCGAGTATGTGTGTTTTTACTTTGCTGTCTGCTGACTTCCACAGAGGCTGTAAATTTTGAAATCTAAACACAAGAAGCCTCTGTCAAGAGGCAATGACCTAACATTTTGGGCATCACTCCACATCCGCATGAAGAATACCCTTGGCAAAGAGCAGTTTTAGCATATTCGTGATAAAAATAACAACCATTCTCCTAATTTTCAACTAAATATAACTCCTAATGGCTAAAGCACAGTAAGCTAACCAAATTTTTTGACCTCCAAAAATATCAGTTTGAAAAGCAATATTATCAGTATTAACTATGGCATAAGATATTCTGGACTGCTGCACAATTACTTGTTTTTAACATTATCTTAGAATTCTGAGTATTTCCATCTTTCCCATTGTGGAGTGAAGGGAGAATAAAATAAATGGGATTTACTTTACACATTTTTTTCTATAACAAACTATACATTGTGTATGTGGTGAAAAAGAAATGCCAAAATAGTCTTCAATCTAGAGACAGAGCCAGGCTTAGTGGCTCACACCTGTAATCCTAGCTCTCTGGGAGGCTGACGTGGGTGGATCACTTAAGCCTAGACTTCAAAGCCATCCTAGGCAACATGGCGAAACTTCTTCTCTTAAAAAAAAAAAAAAAAGTTGGGCATAGTGGCATTCACCTGTAGCTACTTGGGAAACTAAGGTGGGAGAATCATCTGAGCCCTGGAAGGTCGAGGCTGCAGTGAGCAGTGATGGTGCCACTGCATTCCAGCCTGGGCAACAGAGTGAGGCCCTGTCTCAAAAAATAAAATAAAATAAACAGAGAATGTGTCTAATAAGCAATGAAGAATATTGCAGCCTTTTGGTTCAGGTAAATAAATCTTCTAGGGGTACACAGAAGGATGGAGGGAAATTGAGATTACACAACTGGTTCCCAGATGCTTTTGCCAAGCTGGGGCATATGAGTGGACTTGCTGACAAATGAACCCTTCAGTAGACAATTGCAAAGAAAATCTGTTACTGACGAGAGATACAGTGTAGCGAACAGGACATTGTGCCAGAAGAAACGGGTTAAAATTTGAACAAGCAGGGGAAGGAGAGGAGAGTTTAAAGGCAAAAACTGTGCCCATTATGGTTCTGTCAGACTTTTTCTAATGAAACACTAAGATGACTATCTTGTCTGCAAGTTTTATTAAATCAAGAATATCAGAATCAACTTCACTTTTTATCTGATAGAGGCAATTCATCAAATCTCTGTCCTACACATCTTAACCAGAAGGCAGACTAGGTCAGGCCCCTATTATGCTATTTTAAGCCCCATGAATTTTTCCTTCATAGCACTAAATAGGGGTTATAATTTGAAATTTATGTATGAGGCTATTTGATGAAGGTCACTCACCCCTCCCCCTCCCCGGTAAACTACAGTTTAAGTACCTCCTATCTGTAATGTTTAGGACCAGAAGTGTTTCAGATTTCAGATATTTTTGGATTTTGGAATATTTCCATATAGATAAAATGAGATATCTTGGAGATGGGACCCAAGTCTAAACAAAAATCATGTATGTTTCACAGGCGCCTTATACACATAAGCTGAAGGTAATTTTACACAATATTTTAAGTAATTTTGTACATAAAACAAAGTTTTGGGCCGCGCACAGCGGCTCACGCTTGTAATTCCAGCACTTTGGGAGGCCGAGGCGGGCGGATCACAAGGTCAAGAGAGTGAGACCATCCTGGCCAATATGGTGAAACCCCGTCTCTACTAAAAAAAATGCAAATATCGGCTGGGCATGGTGGCACACGCCTGTAGTCCCAGCTACTCAGAAGGCTGAGGCAGGAGAATTACTTGAACCCGGGAGGTGGAGTTTGCAGTGAGCCGAGATCGTGCCACTGCACTCCAGCCTGGCGCCTGATGACAGAGCAAGACTCTCTCAAAAACAAAAACAAACAAACAAAAAAAAAACAAACAAAAAAACCCACAAAGTTTTGGCTATGTTTTGAGTATGACCCACCACATGAGGTTAGGTGTGATATTTTCTACTTGTGGCTCATGTTGGTCCTTTAAAAATTTCAGATTTTGGAGCATTCTGGATTTTGGATTTTCAGATTAGGGATGTTCAACCTGTAAAAGCACCCCAGAGGCAAAGGTGTGTCTTCTGTTTTTGTAAGCCATTAGTTTTCAGTGTCTAGCACGAGGCTGGACAAGTTGCCTGACATGTGAGAGACACTTATTTAGTAACTAAATGAATGAATGTAGTTTAACTGTCCTTCCCTTTTTTCTCTTCATCTTCCTTTTCTAGTCATTATTTTCTGGTTTTCCTCTACTTTATTTTATTTCATTTCATTTTCAGATCAAAACTATAATTCATCTTAACTCTTCTATGCAATAGGTTATGTTCGTCAACAGCCCTGCATATCACTAGGCGTAGCCTCCTATGCCTCCAAACTACTGTGTCTCTAACCCATAAAACAAAGATTGGGAATGTTAGAGATCGTTAAACTAATAATCTCCTGGAAGCGTCAGAATATAGTGCTGTGATTAAAAGTGCAGACACCAGAGCAGGATTTGAACTGCACTTAGGTAACTTACTAATTGTGTACGCTTACACACGTTGCTTAACCTCTCCAAGTTTTAGCTTCCTCAACTATAAAATGCGGATAATAACAAAACCAACCACCTCAGCCAGATAGAGTGGCTCCCACCTGTAATCCCAATGCTTTAGGAGGCCAAGGCCAGAGGATGGCTTAAGGCCAGAAGTTTGAGACCAGCCTAGGCAACATAGCCTGACCCTGTCTCTACAAAAAATAAAATAAAAATTAGCCAGGTGTGGTGGTGCACATCTGTAGTCCTAACTACTGGGGAGGCTGAGGCAGGAGGATTGCTTGAGGCCAGGAGTTTAAGACCAGCCTGGGTAACACAGCGAGACCCTGTCTCTACCAATAAATAAATAAATAAATAAATAAATAAATAAAATAAAAATATCTGGGCTTGGTAGTGCACACTTGTAGTCTCAGCTACTCAGGAGGCTGCGGCAGGCGGGCCACTTGAGCCCCTGAGTTTAAGGCTGTGGTGAGCTAGGACCCTGCCACTGCACTCACCTGGGCAACAGAGTGAGACTCTGTCTCCAAAGAAAACAAAAGAAGAGAAAATAATGGAAAGGAAGAGAAAGCACCTCAAAGGTGTATTATAATGACAAAATAATTTCTATAATTGAAGCACTTCATAGAGTGTTTGTTACATGGAAAACATGATAAAGTATCAACTATTATTATCTCAATGACCACAAATCCTAAATGTGTATTCTGTTACTCATTCTTTCAACTGGTCCACAATTTATACCCCCAAAGTGGGCAAATGACTCAATATTAGACCCTTGTCCTCTGCCATCACTGCTCATTGGCAGTCTCCTTCCCCAGCTGTCCGTGCTACAGGAGTGTCTGTTCTGGATTAGGGGATGGGGAAGCAATGGAGGGCAGTGTATGAGAAGGGGGAACAACCCAGTCAAAATCAGAGCTCAATGACCAATTGTTATTCCAGAACAGAAATTTCTTCTTGGCCTTCAAGCCATTATGGCCTAAGGCATTCCCGTGAATCTCCAGGGAGGCAACCTGTGTCTACAAAACACAGCATTCTTCTTAGAGCTCTACTTTATTAGAGCTGCCTCTCCCAAAACTAGCAGGAGTTGAATGTGGTGGAATGCCTGTGTCACTAGGAAAAAGGAATGCTTTAAAACTTTTCTTCAAGCATTCCAATCTTTCTCTCCAAATAGGAGAGATGAGATTTCTGCAACATGCAGCTCACAACAGAACTGATGGAGCCTGTGCCGTGAGAAGAGGTCAGCAGATGCCAGGAGCAGCTCTCAGGCTACAGTCGCTGCACCCACCAGCTGCTGCCTGGAAGAGGGTTTCTCCAGGAGAAACGGGAAAGGGTGGATGCACTGTTTTGCATTTTTTTCAGACAACCAAAGAAATTGGAATGACAGAGTTCCCTGCCTGGGGAAAACAGCTCTTTGCAACCCAACTTATAGACTTGGGAGTGTGGGGGAGGGTGGAGGAGTCATCCTCACACACTCTGTCAGTGCAAAATGTGGGGAGAAGTAGGAAAGAAGCAGAACTCCAGCACATCTTCAAATGGACGGCCCCTGAAACTGAACAGACAGTACGCAAAGCCACACTACAACTTTCTGGGCGAGGGTCTGTGGTTGCAAAGATGGAAACTGATTTGTTAAGGACCTCAGGAGGTAAACTGAAACCAGAAAGTAGAAGAATTGCTGGGAGAGGGTGAATGAGGCTGGAGATGGCCTATATACATAATTGTACAGGGATGAGAAAGCTCATTGGTATGTTGTACTTTTTGCCATTTTAGGTCACATTCAGGGGCTGCTGCAGACAGGGCTGCGCCCAGAAAGCAACAACTAAAGGGGCAGGGGCGACCTGAAGCTGTGTGCTTAGGTTCACAAGCCTGAGAGCACGGAAGTTTTGCAGATCATTCTTTTACATGCTGTGTGGAGGCAAACAAAATAACAGGATCTCCTTTTTTATTACTGAGCCTCTCAGTAAGAACTTGATATTTCCTTACGATCAACTCAAAATTTCCCAGTTTGCGGGAAATGAGTAATGGGGTTGAGGACATTCCACCAAATACGGCACCCCAGCATCTGAGAAAAAGCAGCAGCAGCGAAGTCCCTCTGAACTTCTCACACCCTTTTCCCCTGAAGCTGCTCATAAACCTAGGGGACATTTTCCGACCTTACCCTGAAGCAGGTCCTAAGACCCGCACTTTAGAGATGTTCTCACTATATCCAGAGGAAAGGAGTATCCTTATCTCCAAACACAAAAAGTCACAGAGAAGAATCTAAACAAACAGGCCTTGCTAGGTTTCCCTTGGTTTATGACCATTAGATCACACTGTTTTGCTCAATCATATTTCTCCACAGCTGTCTGCTCTTCAATAAACCAAAGATTTATATGTATATATTTAACTGTTTCTTTGGGTTTTCATTTCCTTATGAAGACTCATGTCACGTAAAGCCTACGTTAACTAAATGTGTCTAATTTTCTCTGTTAATCTGTCTATGTAATAGGGACTTCAGCCAAGAACGTAGGGTGGGGGAGAGGAAGATGCCTTTCCTCCCCTACATGGCAAAGAGGAGAGGGTTTGTTATCACTGTCCTTCCTACCACATTTCTCTCTGGGGGGGCCTGAGTTCAAAACACTTACATAGTTGTTACCTCTGAAATTAGTTTGAATTTTAATTTCTTACTGATGTAAATGTTTTGAAAGTTTCCATTTACATAAGTATTTTTAACTGGTGGAATATCTAGTGAGGTTTGTGGGGGGGATCTAATTGAGAACATTTTCTTAATGATTATGCCACTTCAGAAGAAAGAGAATATACTTAAAACACTAAAAAACTAAATGTTGGATTTGTTTTTCCAATGCTGCAAAATAATTAGGACTATAAAACAAACAAACAAAATCTTGGAGAGGGCCCTTTCCTCTTTATTTAAATGAAAAAATAAATCAAGTTCCCAAAGCAACAGAAGCTTAGATTTTTATGGGACATCAGGGTGCCACTAATGTACGCTAACACTATTGTTATACTCCAATACTACTCACTGCTGATACTTGACACTGTTGTCAATACTATTGTCAGTTACTATTATTTTTGTTCAAATATTTTAAGCCACACATTTATTTTAGCAACCATATGCATTTAGGGCCTCTAGATCTTCTAGGCCAACGCTCTCTCAAGCACAGACTTGAATCCAGACAGTCTGGCTCCAGGACCCAAGCTGTTAATAAACGTACTGTGCTGCCTCTCTGTGTCTTCCATGAACAGCTAAATCTGAAAAGCCAGGTAACACTTTACAGCCAGAGAAACTGAGACCAAAGGCCTTTGTCCCTGTGACTGCACAGCAGGTACTGGCTGAGTGGAACTGGAAACCAGGTCTCCCAATTCTCAGGCCTTACTCATTCCACTATCCCTGGGTGACATGCCAATGCTTTCAGAACGTTATCCCCTTGAATTCCTGGGACATTCTGAACACTTAGACATGGATAGAGAGTCTACATTGAATAGCAGTTTAGGAGACTCAGAGACATGGGGCAATGAATAAATTTATTTCTCAGGGTCTTTCTAACACTCAGATTCTGCATTAGTAGATACTGTAGTTAAAGCAGATGTTACCACAGAACACCTTTAATGTAAAAATGTGCTTTTTGAGTTGCAAGTTTAGAGAAAAATTACACCAAATTTTATTCAATGTTACCATTCATTTTTGGCTATTACTCCAAAGAAAAATGTATCACGTCATGAGCTGAAAGTTTAAACTAAAGAAAGTATATCAGACTCAATCCTACATAGCTATTCACTTACCGTAGAGAAAGTGGCACAAAACCAATGTCCTCCCCAGCTTGAGAACTGCCCAGCTGCACTCTATATCTGAAACTATTGTCCAAAGTGCCAGCAGCTCTCGAGAGCTGTGAGGAAAACTATTTTCAAGCACCCCCTTAGTTTAAATAGTTCAAGAATCTCCCTCAGATCTCTACACACCCATCCTCCCTGTCCCACTTGATAACAAATGCCTTAGATTAAAAGCCAGAAGGCTGCTTAGAACTATCTAGCCCAACCTTTCGCCATCAAAAGGCCTCACATTGCCTAGTGCTTTATAGTCTTCCAATCACTTTGCCACTTATAAGTTCCTTTGATTCCCATGACCACTCTATGAAAGCAGGTACTGGGTCTTCACAATTTTTGTATCCCCTTCAACTAGACAGAGTCTGAGCTTCACTAAAAGCTCCATAAACATTTGTCAAATCCTTCCCTGTTCTTATGGTGTCCTAAAACTTCCTCCATGATTGTCCCAATTAATGCTCAGAAAGCCTGAGATCTCTCAGGAGCTAGGCAGGCTTGATGAAGAATAAGGCTCCCTGCTTGTGCTGCCAAAGATGGACTTGAGACAGGTTTCTGGGCTACGTATTTAGGCTTACAGCTTTTTTCTTTCATTCATTAGCTGTGGACCTACAGTTTGCCAGATATAATGCCAGGCATTGGATGTTCAGACACATGCGGACGACAGACATAACATGTAACACAAAAATATATAATCACAAATCTTGGCAGACGCTCTGCAGGTACTGTTTTGGAGACCACCAAGGGAGATATAATTTAGATTGGAGATCAGGGAAGGTGTCTCTGAGGAAATAATATTTAAGCTGAGATCTAAAAGATGGAAAGACTCCAGCTATTCATAGAGTCAGGAGGAAGAGAAGTCCATGGAAGCCAAGGGAACAGCATGTATGAAGCCACCAACACAAGAAAGAGCTTGGAGTAACCTCTCAGAGCGGCTCCTCAGCCTGCCTCTGTTTTCAGCCACAGCTGTGATGAATAGTTCCCTGAAAGCCCAAACTCACCTCCAGCTGACAGCCACCAACCTCAAGCATCTGAGCTTTTTTCTACATCTCTGATAGTGCCACAGGGCAGCTTGTGCTATGCCCCCTCTCAATTGTCAGGGACAGGAGCTGGGAGACAATGGCCCAGTCTCCTGTCCTTTAGCTTTACATCTCTGGATGGTATTCTGTATACCTTTTGAGAGACCTCAGCAGAATAGAGCCTTATTGCCCAAAACAGCAATCTCAAAAAATGCACTTGTTTTGGTCTTTTCCTTTTCTTTCCACTCTTCTCATGCCCTCACTCCTTCCAAATCACCGCCTGCCTTGCCCCAAGCCACTTCCAGGGAACTCAATCAAGAATGTGCACATATTAGAGAAACTGAAGAAAGATCTGAAAGGAGGTGAGCAAGGAGGAAAGTAAAGCAAGATGGGTTTGAACCTGTAGGAATAGGCAGACAATGCACTGGCAGGCCATAATGAGAATGTTATGCTACATGCTTCTTGGTGGAGCCTCGGCAAACATGCAAAGCACGAGTCCAGGCCACAGAAGATGGAGGCTTGTACTGTGATATTAACAGAGGTGATGAAATGGGCAGGTTGGGATGTACTTTAAAAGCAGAATGGGACTGGGCGCAGTGGTTCATGCCTGTATTCTCAGCACTTTGGGAGGTCGAGGTGGGTAGATCACCTGAGGTTAGGAACTCGAGAACAGCCTGACCAGCATGGTGAAACAATGTCTCTACTAAAAATACAAAAATTAGCTGGGTGTGGTAGTGGGCACCTGTAATCCCAGCCACCTGGGAGGCAGAGGCAGGAGAATCACCTGAACCTGGGAGGTGGAGGTTGCAGTGAGCCAAGATTATGCCACTTCACTCCAGCCTGGGCAACAGAGCAAAACTTCAGCTCAACAACAAAAAAAAGTAGTGTGGTCTGTACTTGCTAATGGATTGGGTGAAGCAAAGGAAGGGGTCATGGATGATCTTGCTTGAGCAGCTGAGTAGATGGTGACAGCATTGGTGACAGCGTTTAACTGAGGATAGAAGAAATAAGATTATGCAGAAAAATGAAAAGTATAATTTTATACTCATAAAATCTGAAATGTCTGTGTGACATCCAAGTGGAAATATCAAGTACACATTCAGATATATGAGTCAGGAACTCTAGGGAGTGGCCAGAACTGTAGATATTGGGGTCATCTGGGGAAAGATATACACATATCTTTACACAGATATCTCCTACCCTTTGTCCTCCACCCACCACTACACACAGCGGTGACCTGTCACATGGAACTGCTTGTTCCCTGAACCTCTCATGCTAGTTCTTACCCCTGAAGTGCCATTACCTAGAATGCACTTCTGCGCCTTACTCATATATATATAATGTTTAAACCTGCAGAAATTGGAAGTTAGGTGGAGAGCAAACAGGCAGCAAATGAAACTAAAAAGGAGCCACCAGGCTGGGCATGGTGGCTTATGCCTGTAATTCCAGCGCTTTGGGAGGCCAAGGCAGGAAGATCACTCGAACCCAGCAGTTTGAGGCTAGCCTGGGCAACATAGGGAGACCCTGTCTCTACAAAAAAAATTTTAAGTTAGCCAAAAGTAGTGGTACATACCTGTAGACCCAAGTATTCAAGAGGCTGAGGTGGGGAGGCTGAGGTGGGAGGATCACTTGAGCTTGGGAGGTCAAGGCTACAGTGAGCCATGATTGTGCCACTACACTCCAGCCTGGGTGACTAAGTGGTGAGACCCTGTCTTAAAAAAAAATAGGTCACCAGAACAGAAAGTTTATGATATCACACAATCCAAGAGAGGAAAAAAATTTAAGGAGGGGGCAACTGTTTTGAATGATGCTCAGAAGTGGAATAATTTGATAACATAGAACCACCACCATCTCTCATATCTTTCATCAGCATTAAATCATAAACGGCACATACCATCAGGCCAGACATTCTGAGTGCAACAAAGCTACTCCTTAAGACAAGCAGATGACTTGAAGCAGTAACTAAATATTTGGTCTGACATAGGAGATTTTCTACTTCGCAATCCTTAGATCTATGTTCCTCCATCTGCCTGGGTCTCTCTCCTCTTATTCCTCTAATAAGCATATATTCCTTTTCTATTCCACTGTCCTTCTGGCTGTGGTCCAAGTCTTTGGGCTCTTCTAGTCCCAATGAAGTAGATAAGGGGAAATGTATACTATTCCTTCCCCAGGTCCAAGCCATGATTTAAGACTCCTACCACCATAGGCCTATCATTCCTGGGTATCCAGGTCACAGATCTGTACAATTACACAATTTCTAAATTCTCTCTTGCTTGACTGTCTCTCTTTCACTCATAGCATTCTTCTTCCATGTGCCTTTGGGCTTTCCTTGTTTTGGTGTCGAGCCCATGGGAGTGCCTTAACACAATAAATTGGGTTTAAAGTTGCCACACAGTAATTCATCAGGGATACCCAGACTGGTTCCAGGAAAATTCACTGAGATATCTGGGATCTTTCTTCACCAAAGCTAAAAGAAAAAAAAGTGTCCCCTGAAAGCCTGCTCAGTGCCCTAATGCCACAGAAAGTTAGCTTTCTAGAAATAGTTCGTTTCTTTCATCAATTCTATGACTTAGATTAGCCAGTGATAGCTAATACTACAAGAGTGTAACTGAGTGGTAGGAAAATAATTGTTCATTTCATTGCCACCCCTTAAAAAATATATGATGATACAATTAGAGAACGCAAAAGACTCCGCAGCTTGAAGCCAGATTTTCAGATGAGCAGACCTACTCTTCATCTTCCACACCACCCCAAATACCTGCAACTAAACTAAACTACCCTGAGTCATGTTATTTTATGTCATTTTTGTCATTTTATGAAACTCTGTTCAAAAGATTGTAGTGAGTTTCTGGTTTATTTCATTTTGTCTTGCTCCTATTAAAGTCTTCTGTAAGCCAGTCTACCAAACTGCCATTCATATGATAATACAAGCTTTTCACCATTACAGCCCTTTCTCCTCACTTGGCCTTGTCTCGCCCTACCTGTTCTGTGGTGCTTACCCAGAATGCCTCTCCCCACCTGCCCTGTGGCGCTTACCCAGAATGCCTCTCCCCACCTGCCCTGTGGCGCTTACCCAGAATGCCTCTCCCCACCTGCCCTGTGGCGCTTACCCAGAATGCCTCTCCCCACCTGCCCTGTGGCGCTTACCCAGAATACCTCTCCCCACCTGCCCTGTGGTGCTTACCCAGAATGCCTCTCCCCACCTGCCCTGTGGTGCTTTACCCAGAATGTCTCTCCCCACCTGCCCTGCGGTGCTTACCCAGAATGCCTCTCCCCACCTGCCCTTTAGTACCTGCCCAGAATGCCTTTCCCCTCCTTCCCTGTGGTGATTACCCAGAATGTCCTCCTCTTGTAAGCCATACCCCATTCAGGAAACCCTGACTGCCATCATGTTCCAGGCTTCAGGTTTTTCTCTTAAAATTCCAGAGCCTTTGGTACAAACCCATAATTTATCCATTGACTCTTTTTTTCTTCTGAGACAGAGTCTCACTCTGTCGTCCAGGCTGAAGTATAGTGGCACAGTCTTGGCTCACTCCGCCTCCCAGGTTCAAGTGATTCTCCTTCCTCAGCCTCCTGAGTAGCTGGGATCACAGGTACCTGCCACCACACACCACTAATTTTTGTATTTTTAGTAGATACAGGGTCTCATCATGGTGGCCCAGCTGTTCTCAAATTCCTGACTTCAGGTGATTTGCCCACCTCAGGCTCCCAAAGGGCTGGGAATATAGGTGTGAGCCACCACACCTAGCCACATTGACTTTGTCTTAATTTTTAATTCTACTCTGCATTAGTCTGAACTCTCTATCCAAATTATAGTTTTTTTCTAGTCTCATGGCCTGCCACTGACCTAGGTCAAGTCCTCACTAGAAATAGAACTATTTTAATAGAACTTAACCTAATACAGATCTCTTCTCCTTAGAAACCCTTTTAAAGCTCTCAGGTTGAAGTTCATTCTCTTAACTAGCACATACAACCTCTCATGCTCTAGGCTCACTGACCTTTCTGGCTTTGTCTCCTACCCTTTGTCCTCCACCCACTATTACACACAGCTATGACCTGTCACATGGAGCTGCTTGTTCCCTGAGCCTCTTGTGCTAGTTCTTACCTCTGAAGTGCCATTACCTAGAATGCACTTCTGTGCCTTACTCACCTAACAATCTCTATTCATTTTCCAGGCTTAGCTAGAGTAAAAACCTCCTCCAGGAAGTCTTCCCTGATTTGGATGCCCCTAGTCTGTGTCTCCACAGCACCCTACTCCTACCACTCCTAACACTTCTTGGCCTATTGATAAGCACTGCTTACTTTGGGAGCAGGGGATGTGTCTTTCCTGTATTGTATTGGTATTTTGTATTAGAAGAGTTATCTCATGTCTTCCCTACCCAGAAGCCAGTAATGGCTGATCATGGCTAACAAAATCCAATCTCTTCAATTTAGAATTCAGAATTTTTGGCAATCTGATCTCTATTCTGTGAACAACCCAGTTCTACTTGCTGTTTTGTAAGAGTATTTCCTTTACTTTCCAAACCCTAGTTATTGATGCAAACCAGAACACTCTGCCTGGGAGGATGTCCCTTTGTTCCTCCTTTCCATGTTCTCCTATACATGTCCAACCCATTCCCAAAGCGTCAGCTCAAATCCTATCTCTTCTGTAAAAATATACTCAGACTTCCCTTCTGCCTGAGTCATAATTAATCTCTCCCCCTCCTCTTCTTTTATGACATCTTGATATCTAATTATAGTATTCATTGCTGTTTTCTTTATACTTGTTGGGGGTGGGGTCCCTAGTAGATTACAGGCTCTTAGATGATGTCTCCCACAGTGCATATGACATTGTTCATACTCAATAAATGTACTAAACTGAGACCCTTTCATTAGAAGATGTGCTGAGCTCCAGATCAGCTTCTATTCCAGGCGAGGCTGCTTATAACCTTGGGCAGGTCCCTTCACTTCTGTTGGCTTCCCTTGCCTCATCTCTAAAATACGATTAATCATATTAGGGATGCTTGAAAAAAAATAATTGTTTATTATTTTGAAAGTGGCTTGAGATCTTTAGCGATTGGCATATCTATTTTTGTGGCATCTCTCGTGCTAGAGCTTGCAGTTTTCTTGAAAAGAAGCATGTAAAGAAAAGGCATGGTTTATTCAAAGAACAGTTTTTTTCAGAATCTGAAATAATTACATCCTATATTTTTGACAAGGTCATCTTTTACCTTTTATAGTAAATGGTGGAGTCTTGAAGAAACCTGCTTTCCTACCAGTGACTTTAAAGTGATTACAGTATTTATGTTGAATTATAAAAAGATGAGTAAAAATTCTATCATGCAGAGAACAGGGATTTCCCTGATGGGAGAAATAAAGGAAGAAAATGTTTGAAACATACCTAAATGCAAATGACCTTTAAAGAAGCAGGTTTCCTATGCACCTATCCTGGTCAAGGCTAGGCGCAGAAACACTTACTTGAGTGATTAATTCATTTTAAAATACTTAAAGCATATCCAAAGTCAAGGACAAAGAGACCAAAGTCATTGGCAATAATAACTCATGTTTCATATACGTTAACTTCACTCTCTCCTCACAATACTCCCTTGAGATACTCACGGCAGGCATTATTAAACCTGCTTTATGGTTGAGGAAATTGCAGTCAAGTAAGGTTATGCAATTTGCCCAAGGCCGCTCTGTCAGTAGTGAAGTCAGGACTCAAATCGAACCTTTGGATCAAATTCAGGGCTCCTCCTACTCATATCACTACCTCTGGGCCCTGGTGCCCTGAGCACCATAGACAGGAGGGCAAAGTGAATCAGGTGCCTCAGAAAGCTTCCTATGTAGCTTCAAGTTCCTCTTCCCAGTGAGGTTCCTGAACCTCTCTGCAGAGGAATCCTTGATCCCCCTTTATCCTAATGCTTAGGCTCTGTCAGTGTTTAGATGAGCTTTATTTATCGGCCTCCTTCAGCTCAGCCAGAGTTCCCTTCTCCTCCCAGGCTTCCATCAACTGCCTACTGCATGCCAGCAACTTGAATGAGTTGAGCAGGAAGACATGCTCTGCGCAGGAATGGTGGCATCTCAGGGATCTCCAGTCTGCATTCGCAGGAGCTTCCCCTGCAGTTCTCTGAAGAGAGAACTCAAAACCCAGAGATTGCAGCTCCTACAGTCAGAGGAGTGGCTCTTTAAAAAATGTCACTAGTCTGGACATGAACCTCCTGACTTTGGTTTCCTGTATCCAAACCCCTCCACTCTTTCCTGTGCTCCCACAATACCTGTTTGTAGCTTGCAGCATTCCTCACTTTGAGCCTTGGGTTGTAGTTCCCTGTGGACATGTCAAATGTGTCTTATTACCCCTGTCAGATCATAAGCTTATTGAGGGCAGGGGAAATATTGATTGCTGTGATAACAATAATGAGAAGCAATATTTATTGAACACTTTTTGAGTGTTAGGTACAGTGCTAATCATTATACCTGATGGTGTAATGAATCTTCACTACAGCCTTGTGAAGCAGGTATTATGTTCATCCAAATTTTATAGCTGAAGAAATGAAGAAGTAGAGTGATTATTTGTTCAAGATGTCACATCTAATAATCATCAAAGCCAGGACTAAGAGTGAGGTCTGTCATTATCTTTCAGTGTAACCCTGAATGGCCTAGCGGGGACAGTGTAACATTCATTGAATGACAGGATGACCTAGAAGTGCACTTAGTAGAATGTCATGAACATTTATTTGATTCCAGTAAACTGTTGTATAGTTTAATTTGGACAGCACATAATATAAATAGCTAAAACTTTAAATTAATTTAGTGCTAAATGTGCTATGTACTCAGGCTCGCTCTCGCTGCCATCCTCTTTCTCTCTTCCCCTCCTCCAGAGCAAAACATCTTTATTTTCCTTTCAATTTATTGATTGAAGAAATTCAAACAATCATCTTGTAGTGTTTCCTCCATTTTGGATTTTGTAAATTCTATTACATAATTCTCGTAACCATCATATAATTAATCTTATGAGGTAGGTGCTATTATTATCCCTATTTTGCAGGTCAGAAAAAAAAGGCTCAGAATGGTGAAAAAAATGGTTTAAGATGACACAGAACCTGCCCTCTCACTTTTCCCTCCTGGCCTCACCTCCCACTCTTCCCCTGGTCCCATCCCTCACTTCTCACCACCTTCCCGCTCTATCCTCTCTTGCTTTCCGGTTTCTCCTCCCACCTGCTTCCTTGCTTCATCCTCCTGGTCCCTCCCACCCACTTCTCCCCCACCTCCATCTTCTCTTTTGCTACCTCCCTTCCACTTGCCCCCTTGCTTCTCTCCTCCTGCCCCACATACCTGTTTCTCACCATGAAAAAAAAAAAAAAAGAGATGATGTAGGAAGTGACAAGTGAGGACACAAACCCAGCTCACACTGACTCCAAGTCACATGCTCCTAACCAGGACAGCCAGCATCTAGTGTAGCAACACCCAGCAAGCATCTGCTAAATAGACATTAGTGGCTTTGCTATAATTCATTTTACTACTTACCACAGAGACACAAAAAATAAAGGAGAATAGCACTTAGATGTTTTATATTCATTTGCAAGTTTTATGAGAATCATGACTAATATTCAATGTTTGACTAAAGAAGTACAATTCTCTAAAAAGACAAACTTAGATGTTTGTCTTTAATAAATCAAAAACATCACTACTTCATCATGAGTGGCAATTTATAATGCTCTTGAACTTATAAGTTAAAAGGGAAAAATATATAACTTCAAAAAGGATTTGGATAAAATAATAGAACCATAGTAGTTTATGAAAAGAAGCCAAGGTTATTCATGATAAATATCTCATCTTTTAAAATCGTAATTTAAAGTAATAAATATTTATTATTTGGAAAAAATTTTAGAGTACAAAGAAAATAAAAGCCACTTTTGATGGTCTCACCCTCAAATCCCTCATCTTTTGAGTTAACATGTGTAAAGCAGCCAGTCTCTTCTGCCATATGTGAGTGCAGGGATGAAGTTTGTCCTACCAGTAGCAAAAATCTGACCTTGTGTAGAATCTCTAGAGAATTTTTCAGAAGAGGTAGAGAGTATGCCCACAGACAATAAGGCAGGAAGACATTTGAGATAAGAAATATATATATATTCTTATATATATATATATATAGATAGATAGATAGATATAGAGAAGAAATCTGTGATAATAAGGTAAGGGTCAGGCTGGGCGCGGTGGCTCATGCCTGTAATCCCAGCACTTTGGGAGGCTGTGGCAGACAGATCACCTGAGGACAGGAGTTCAAGACCAGCCTGGCCAACATAGTAAAATCCCATCTCTACTAAAAATACAAAATTAGCCAGGCGTGGTGGTGCGCATCTGTAATCTCAGCTACTCAGGAGGCTGAGGCAGGGGAATCACTTGAGCTCAGGAGGTAGATGTTGCAGTAAGCTGAGATTGTGCCATTGCACTCCAACCTGGGTAAAAAGAGTGAAACTCCACTCAAAAAATAAAAATAAAAAATAAAATAAAATAAGATAGGGGTCATAAAACTTAGAATTTAAAGCTAAGAAAAAAAGACACGAATAATAAAATATAGATACTGAAACTTACAAGGAAAAAATGAAAAATGAAGAATGAAAGGTGAAAAGGGATGTGGATTTATGTTTTAGGCAAATTCCAGAAGTTTTGACACTAAAATCACTTAGGGAAATCACATGCATTTCAGACACCTATTTTGACCCATGTAGTGTGAGGTCAGGTCACAAGATGAAATGGAACATAAGAAATTGAGCTGCAGTTCATTTCTAAAAAGATAGAAGAACTCACCTCTCCCAAAGATGCCAAGTCAGGGACTATGCTGCAGGGGGGCTGTATAGCACTTTACAAGCTTGCCACTACAGACAATCCCGCCCAGGAATTCCCATTTATTACAGTGTACCCAGGTTCCTGAACACACCTACCTGGTCTTCTGCAAGGTCACCTCTACTCACCCACCATCCCATAACTAGAGTCCTCTCCATAAAGATGTACCACCTCTGGCCTGATACCTTCACTATCCTCTTTCTTTTTGCCCAGGGAAGAAAATGGCCTTGCTGACCATGGCATAAATGATCAGTGTTCTACATTCCATAGGGCAGATGGAAACAGTTTGACATTACACTACAACTGGCCCTTCTTCAAACAGAATTCCTTCTGGAGACAGCCGCATTTTTAAAGTTAACCACGTGCACATCTGTAATGTGACCTGTGGTGCTTATTATGCTCTTTAATAGATGAGGCATAATAGATCATAACTAGTTTTATAGGGAGACATAATAAGCAGGCCTATTTATTTCTTCCAATTGTATGGCCTTTGCTCCCTCCCTTAGGTTATCTCCACACCCAGAGGGCTGAAAACACACGTAGAAGACTGAGCCAGGCTGTTGTTTGTTTCTTAGAAGCCAAAGGTGACAGCAGGCACAGCTCTTGAGCCACCATCTTGTTGGTCTAATTTTCAAATGGAAACTTACTTCAATTTTTGGAAGTCTTATTATCATGATTTTTGTTCAGGCAAAATAATCAATCATTAAGTAATTTGGTGATTTTTCTATCAAGAGAGGAGAAGAAAAGCAGACCAGTGTAAAATGGGGCCAGTGCGAAGGAAAGAAGAGTAGGAAAGTTTTAAAACAAATACAAGGGAAGTCTTAGCTCACAAACCTCACTTCAGTCTGAAGTAAAGAACGCTCTCTTTCTTTCTCCTTCATAACCCCAGCCCAATTTACTTTTTTTTTTTAGACTGAGTTTTGCTCTGTTGCCCAGGCTGGAGTGTAATGGCAGTGAGTGATCTCAGTTCGCTGCAACCTCCACCTCCCAGGTTCAAGGGATTCTCCTGCCTCAGGCTCCCAAGTAGCTGGGATTACAGATGCTCACCACCATGTCCAGCTAATTTTTGTATTTTTAAAATTAGGATGGGATTTCACCATGTTGGCCAAGCTGGTCTCGAATGTCTGACCTCAAGTGATCCACCCGCCTCGGCCTCCCAAAGTGCTGGGATTACAGACGTGAGCCACCATGTCCGGCCCCAATTCACTTTTAAAAATTCTGCAGTACAGTATGTTCACAGAAAGCTACCTAGGCATATGTAGTTATTTATCTCCCTTCCAGAAAGGTTTTGCTTTTATGGTTTCAAAAAGTGTACCTGTGGTGTCTAGGCCTAAATAAAATAACTATTTACATTTCTTTAGTTTCAAATCTATATCCATATATAACCATACTTTTTACATGTTTTTTTAATCATAGAATATGTACTATTTTGTGCCCTACATTTTTAAGTGTATATTTCTACTGGAGTTTTTTTTTTTTTCCCAAATCATCAAGTATGTTTTGAAACTCTGTTCTCCCATGCTTACATTTCAGCGTAAACTTTTTATTTTAAAGTGATTTAAATCGTTATAAAAATGGAGGTGTAAGAGTTGCTTAAGGGAATACCTGCTTTCTCTAGTTTCTAGGTTGAGAGACCCTGCTTTAACTTCATGAGATCCTAATCTCCCTACTCATCAGATTCTGCCCTATTCTATGTCTTTCATGCAATATTTCTAAAAATAAAATGCAAATGTGAAATTTATAGGAAAAAATATTTCTTAAGAGATTTCAGAGAAAATTGAGGTTATGAACCTGGTGATGCAGACGAACAGCCACTTCTAATCGGTATGAACCAGAAGGAGAAAACAGTAGTGGTACTGGTGACTAAGGTTATTAAGGATCCAGAGAATCCAAGAGGATTGTTAGAAGTAGGTGGGAAAACAACCACAAAAATTGAAGAGGTTTTTTGGAGACTATATTAAAACTTTCTTTTGTCTAGAGCTTGTTAGTGTCTCTATCAATTAAAAGCATTAATCTCTCCACATTGTTCTCTTTACAGGTAAAATGTGAGAGGGAAGGACATACTGAATAAATTACCTCTTCCCTGTTGTCCCAGAAATAAAATGACGAAAGTTGCTCCACATCCCCAATGACTACGTATAATAAAAAGGAATGGCCAGGTGCAGTATCTTTCACCTATAACCCTAGCACACGGCAGATCGATTGCTTGAGTCCAGGAGTTCATGACCAGCCTGGCTAAACCCATCTCCACTTAAAAAATATACAAAAGTTAGCCAGGCATTGTGGTATGCACTTGAAGTCCCAGCCACTCAGGAGGTTGAAATGGGAGGACTGCTTGAGCCCAGGAGGCGGAGATTGCAGAGAGTTGAGGATGCATCGCTGCACTCCAGCCTGGGTGACAGAGTGAGACCCTGTTTCAAAAACAACAACAACAACAAAAAGAGAGTGAAATTCAAAGGTTAATATATTATGCCATATTCAAGGCAAAGAGTTAATATCAAAGTTTTTGTTTAATATGGTGGAAAACTACATATTTTAAAAGGAGAGCAAAAAATATTTTTAAAAGCCAGCCTTAAATTTGCCAAAAAGAACCAAACTAGGAAATGGAAAAATCTAATATAATTTTATTATTAATAGTTATCTACTGCTGCTTAACAAATTACCCCAAAACTCAATGGCTTCAAAGAACAAACTTTTCTTTTCACAGCTTTTGTGAATGAACCAAGAATTTGGGAGAAGCTTATCTGGGTGGTTCTGGCTCAGGGTTTCCCCTCTAGAGACTTGATAGGTGCTAGAGGGTCCTCTTCCTAACTCTCTCATGCGACGGTTGTCTGGAGGCTTTCATTCCTCGTGACTACTCACAGAATCATCTTTGGATCTCACTGCGGAGCTGGTGAGTAGCTTCACAATAGGATAGTTGGCTTCCCTCAGAGTCAGTGATCCAATGGTGCAAGCTGGGGGGAATCAGGGTGCTTTCGATCTACTAGTCACATATCCTTACTTACACTGTATTTTATTCATTAGAAGAGAATTATCAAGGCCAGGTGTGGTAGCACACACCTGTAATCCTAGGGAGACTGAGGCAGGAGAATTGCTTGAGGGCAGGTGTTCAAGACCAACCTGGCCAAAATAGAGAGACCTCATCTCTATAAATAATTAATTAAAAAGAAGAGAAGCATCAAGTCCAGCCCACACTCAAGAGGAGAGGAATTAGCCAATGTCCTTTGGAGGAAGGATGTCAAAGAACTTGTGGACATACTTTTTAAGCCATCACATGATAACTTTAAAAACTGTGAGAGCTTAGTGGCAAGAAGGGCTTGGGAGGAGCACCAACTTCTACAACAGAACAGAGAAGACAGATACACAGGAAAGCTCAGCTCCTAACTTTACTGCTGCCCCCAGAAACAGTACAAGACAGTCAACAAAATCTTGAGGATTCTTACCAAAACCTTCAAATCAGGACAGAATATACATACTGAGTGCGTATGTATCTCTCTCATCTTCTGATTGAAGAATGATGGAAATGAATGCTAGAGAAAAAGGGATAGAGAAGTGAAAAATGGCCCTGATTCTCTGAAAAGTATGAAAGGCAACAGGGTTCCAGGCTGAATTGGGAGAACAATCCAAAACCCCCGAGCAATACCAACACTGTTGGGGCTCTTCCCACAACCCTCAGCATTCACAGTTCCTACGTCTGGTTTTCGAGCTTCCAACTGCAACCGCCTACAACTGAGGGTTTTTTGTTTTTGTTTTTTGAGACAGAGTTTTGCTCTGCTACCCAGGCTAAAGTGCAGGTGGCACGATCTTGGCTCACTGCAACATCCACTTCCCAGATTCAAGCGATTCTCCTGCCTCAGCCTCTCAAGTAGCTGGTACTACAGGCATGCGCCACTATGTCGAGCTAATTTTTTGTATTTTTAGTAGAGGCAGAGTTTCACCATGTTGGCCAGGCTGGCCCTCGAGTGATGCTGGCCTCGAGTGATCCGCTCACCTTGGCCTCTCAAAGTGCTAGGATTACAAGGGTAACCCACAATACCCGGCCTCTGAGGGTTCTTTTGACCAGCAGAGCCCACTTGGCCTCTCGTGGCACAGGCAGAAGGTGCTAGGAAGTTAATGCCTCCTCCCAGCAATGCTCAACCAACGACTGACAACAGGTGGGATAAATATCCAATTTCTCCACTCTCAGTTGCAGTAACTCTGATATGTGTTCTGCGCTGTCTCCCAGAATCCCCTGGTGGGATTAAGCTGCTTCTATTGCCCACAAAAGTAACCTTTTACTGGCACACCCTTTACTGACTTTCTTCCCTTCCCTTTCTCGCTTTTCCACTCACCTACCAGTGCTTTCTGGGACTTTCTCCCAAATAAACTGCTTCCACTCACTTTCTTGTCTCAGGTTCTGCTTCTGAGATAACCCAACCTAAGAATCAAAATAAAGAACAGAAAACACACCCAAAAGAGGAGTATGAACCCTGATACAGAATAATTAACAAAATCCCAGAAGACAGAGTAGAGCCCAGGTAATACAAAAGATAGCATATCCATGATTAGCTGTAGTATGTCTCCACTTTTATAAAAGTGTCAACCTAAATAACAGAGAGAGAGAATCTCTAAAAGAAAATTATACATATTCAGGAATAAATCATTGCAATGGGAATGTGTGTGCCATAGTAAACTATATGCATATTCAGGGAGGTAAAGGAAGACAAAGTTTTTAAATGAAAAATGAGGAGGATGACATAATTGTTTTGAGATAATTTTCCTTGGGTTACAAGGATCAATAACAAGAGTGACACCAGTCCAAGTTTGGACAGGTAGTTGGGGGCAGATATTCTCGCAGAAATATTTTTTTGCGTGTGTAGGGTTGTGATAGTCATTGAGCAAGTTTGTGGTTTTTTCAGTCTTTTGTGATAGTCTTTGCCACCAAGTATTCATGCATGCAAACCCTTCTCTTCATGGCCTTCCCTGGCTCTGTTTGTCAGAGTTTTTTTTTTTTTTTTTTTTTTAAACACAAGTGACTATTTTTCATCTGACAACTTTCATCAAAGTATTCCTCTCTTGTTCTCCACCAAGCCAGCCAGCCAGCCATCTATTTGTCTATCTTTTATTCAGCTGTCTATAGACATGCCTAGAAATATGTCTAGGTACATGTACTCTGCCATGCTGCCATGGCTGCTGGCACATGTGAGCAGGCATGGATCCTACTACCACCACCCCTATGAACTGCTTTGCCTGGTACCACTCATTGGAGTACTGTAGCCAGTAGACCAAAAACACCTTGGCCCCTCCAGTGCAGCAGGTTCCTAATCTCAAAGGACCAGAGAACAAGGCAGAAACCTGGTACCAGCCCCACAAAGTTAAAGCATGCAGACCAGGAGGGCTAACCTGGGCCTTTGTTCCCTAAAATCTTCCAGAAATTAACTCAGTTAACTGAACCTACCTTACACCATAGTCAAACCCCAAAGGCATCAAAGAAGACTTTGAAAAAAAAAAAAAAACATTCAAAGGACAGCAGCTTCAAACACTGGAGGATCAACAGCCAACCCTACAAAGATAAGAAAGAACCAGCTCAAGAACTTTGGCAACTCAAAAAGTCAGAATGTTTTCTTACCTTCAAATTATCACACTAGTCCCCCTGTTCTTAACCAATCTGAAATGGCTGAAATGGCAAACAAAAATAGAATTCAGATATGGATAGGAATGAAGATCATTGACATTCAGGAGAAAGTCAAAACCCAATTCAAAAAAAAAATCTAAGGAACACAATAAAATAATACAGGAGAGTAAAGATGAAATGGCCATTTTAAGAAAGAACCAAACCAATATGAGAGAGCTGAAAAACTCACTTCAAGAATTTCATAATACAATCGCAAGTATTAACAGCAGAATCTATGAAGCTGAAGAAAGAATCTTAGAGTTCAATGACCAGTTCTCTGAAATAAATCAGTCAGACAAAAATAAAGAAAAAGTAATAAAGAAGAATGAAGAAAATATCTGAAAAATATGGGATTATGTAAAGAGACCAAATGTGCAACTCATTGGTATCCCTGAAAGAGAGGAAGAGACAGTAAGAACTTGAAAAATATATTTGAGAATGTCATCCATGAGAATGTCCCCAACTGTACTATAGAGGCCAACATTCAAATTCAGGAAATACAGAGAACCCCTGCAAGATACTATATAAGATAACCACCCACAAGACACATAGTCATCAGAATCTCCAAAGCTGAAATTAAAGACAAAATGTTAAAGGCAGCTAGAGAGAAGGGTCAGGTCACCTACAAAGGGAACCTCATTAAGCTAAAAACGGATCTTTCAGCAGAAATACTACAAGCCAAAAGAGATTGGGGGCCTATATTTGATATTCATAAAGAAAAGAAATTCCAACCAAGAATTTTACCTCCAGCCAAACTAAGTTTCATAAGTGAAAGAAAAATAAAATCATTTTCTGAGAAGCAAATGCTAGGGGACTTTATTACCATTCAACCTATTTTACAAGAGGTCCTTAAGGGAGTACTAAATGTCCTAAGGGAGTACTAATGGCTACCACAAAAATACACTTAAGTACACAGAACATTGACACTGTAAAGCAACCACACAATCAAGTCTGCATAACAATCAGCTAACAACATGATGGGATCAAATCTGCACATGTCAATATTAACCTTGAATGTAAATGGGCTAAATGCCACAATTTAAAGGCACAGAGTCACAAGTTGGATAAAGAAGCAAGACCCCGCTGTATGCTATCTTCAAGAGACCCATCTCACATGCAATGACACCCATAGCCTCAAAGTAAAGGGATGGAGAAAAAATTACCAAGCAAAGAGAAAACAGAAAAAAGCAGAGGTTCCTGTTGTAATTTCAGACAAAGCAGACATTAAACCAACAATGGGTTTGTCAGGTGCAGAAATTATAACTTGTATTATTTGCAACCTAGAATTAGTAAATAACATAAGACAAACATTAGTATAATCTGTAACGTTCTTTTTCAATCAAGGAGTGACATGTAGTGTTACTTGGCACCTCAGTCCAGTGTGTGCCATTACTGAGGGACCCCACCAGGAGTATGTTAATCCTTTCTAGCTACACAGTTGCATTGTTAGAGACTAGGAAGGAGTTGCATTGTTAGAGACTTATACTGCCTAAGTAACATGGTGGGGAAAAAGGCAGATTTAGAAGATAGGTTAATAGAGTGTAGCAGGTACAGGTAGCAGACAGCGTGAGAGAATAAAAAAGAAACAAATTATCTGGAGGGAATGGTGTTTGTGTTTGGAACAGGATTCACTCAGCCTCCAAAGTTGTCTACTTCAGCATCCCCCAGGTAGGTTTGGGGCTGGTGTCGTTCAAGAAAGTCACATCACCCAGGGCTCCAGGTCCTGCAGGGTCATTTCCTTCATTTCTGGTACATGGTTGCGTCCTAGCCATGCCATAGTATGGTTTGATGCATGGTGCTAGATTTCAAAGAGGGCCTGGAGGGTGTGAACACAAGCATAACATCTTCCCCATGTTAGCAAATCATTTGGACCACACACATACATTACTATTCATATCTTTCCATAAAACTGCAGGTTTTAAGTCTTGAGAGGTTTTAGCAAAGTGCTTTTCTATAGCAGATTGAAATTTGTCATTTAAATTTAAGAAATTAAGGGTAAATAAGACTTGTGCTAGTGGTGTTCCAGGGTCCTTACTCATATTTCCTCTTTTTTGTATTCTGATCATATTTTTAAGGGTGGAGTGAACTACTTTTGTAGGCAAATCCACAGTAGTACAAGATAAGAACTGAAGTAATTTGTTAAAAGGAAGGGCATGCTCTATATGGCCTGCATAATCAGAGAATGCTATCTGAAGATCTAGGATAGGGGCACTACTGCTTCAAATTGTTTTTTACTTGAAGGAATTCTTATGACATCAGGATCATAACCTAGCAACAGGCTGCATTGTCTGCATCCTGTATAGATGACTTTACTAACTAGCTGGATATAGGGAGATAGTGTTTTAGTCCTGGTATGTGAGCAAAAAATCCGTTCTAGGAAGCATAGCCCTGGGGCCATCTGTCCTAGTAATCCTGTTGGGGAATGTTTAGTAGGAAAAACAAACAATTAAACTGAATATTTTGGATCTATGTGATGAAGATGCCTCTGAGAGATAGCTTGCTCTATTTTTTGCTGCAGGGGTTAAGTACCTGAGAGAATCCAGGGAAGCATTGCCTTTTAAAATAGAAAACAGGTTTTGCAACTTATCAGCAGTTATGCCTAAGGTGGGTGAAGCCAGTTAATATTGCCCAGTAATTTTTGATAATCATTTAAGGTATATAAGTTGCTAGTATTTAATTTAACCTTCTGGGGTCTTATTGACTGGGAAGTTAGTATGTATCCAAGATATTTCCAAGGAGAGGACATTTGTACTTTTTCAGGTGCTATGATTAAACCTCTTAACTGTGTATTAAGCCCTATTTGGGCTGCCAGTAATATATCATCCATAAAATTAATAATCTTGCATTTAGGAAATTCTTTTCTACTGGGGAGCAAAGCGTGATTTACATGATACTGACACATGGTGGGACTGTTCAGCATTCCTTAAGGAAATACTTTCCACTGGAATCAATGAGCTGGTCTTTTATTATTGATAGCTGGTATTGTAAACACAAATTTTTCTCTGTTCTGTTCTGCAAGGGTAATGGTATAAAGGCAGTCTTTTAAGTCAATAACGCCTATAGGCCAATCTTCAGAAATTGCCACGGGGTAAGGGAGCCCCTGTTGAAGAGGCCCCATAGGTTGCAGATTAGCAATAACAGCCTGTAAGTCATGCAAAATCTCCGTTTGCCAGACTTTTTGGGAATGACGGAAATGGCCAAATTCCAAGGGCTGGTAGATGATTCTACATGGCCAGCTTTTAATTGCTCCTCAACTAATTCATGGGCTTGCTATAATTTCTCTCCCTTTGAAGGCTACTGTTCTGCCCAAATAGGATTTTCAGAAAGCCACATTAGGTGTAGAGGAGGAATAACAGTGACCACTATTAGAAAAGGGTTTTCTGTTCACATGATTCATCAAATTCTGCCTTCCAGAGGAGGTTTTGACTGGTGTTCAAAGTTGTTTTGACCAGGCCCATGGGCTCAGATGGAAGTTGTTTGCTATGGTCTCAATTAATCCTTTTGTGAATGGGCTAGCAGCTCCATTTTCTCTAAAGCTTTTTCTTATCTCTTTTCCTGATTGCCTTTTGTTGATCTTGCATTACTGGGCAGGCCAAGAGCTCCCCTTCTAATGCCTCTTGCCTAAGACAGGTTCCCATAGCTGTAGTGTATCTCTTATCTTTTTTCCAATCTATTGGGGGAGGGGGCTCAGGAAGAATTTCTGTCTCCTCTGTGGCACTTTTACCTGGTAAGTACGGGGCTGAGGGAGGGAGATGAGGTGATAAGGTAGGTGATGGTTCCTCTTCCCTTCCCTTTTTGGGCTTTTCTGGATGGAGCAGGATCAAAGTAGCCTTGACTAAGGCCTATAATGTTAAAGATGTTACTGGGACCCACTGCCCTTGTGCAAGATGCTGTTTAAGATTTCTCTCCATTTGTTCCCAAAGCTCTATGTCCAGCCTGCCTTCTGCTGGGAACTATGGGCTTTGGGAACCAACAGTTTACATTAGGTCCCTTAATTGAGCCTGTGAAACTGAGGTTCCACTAGCTTTAAGCAGCTGTTTCAATACTTTTATATATGGTTTCTGTTGTGCTGATAACTGTTGTCCCATGATTAAACCCTAGCCTGAACAATTCCCTCAAACTTGGAAATCCCAAGTGGGCACCAATGACTTACTAACTTACTAACTGCACAGTCTCTTCACCTTTGTTTTCAAGGGTTCTATCATGATCCGTTGCAGCATTCCTCACACAAGGGCACCAGCTGCTGATTCGTTGCAGCCATCCTCCCATGAGGGCACCAACTGCCAAGTCTGCCATGCAGACTCTGACTGAGTGATGATGAAAGGAGTTCTCAGACACCGGTGTTTTGCCTGTGAAAGCATGGCTAGGGGACCCCATGGCTTACAGACCCTAAAGAGGGAGTCTGGTTGTGCAGCCCTGATATGCTGGAGATGCTTATATTTATTTTAGAACAGATTTAATGACAAAGGTCTCAAGCAAATACCATTTGTGGGTAATTAACATTGCCAACCACCTGAGTAGACAGCAGTCATATGTGCAGATGATCAAAAGTCAGTTTTAGGACAACATGAGTAAACAAGCTATTTAGATAAACTCTTCTACATCCCTTTGTTATCTGCTCTTTGCTATTAGCTCAAGGTAAGAGGATTAGGCTGCCTTCAGCCATAATCCTTTACTGAAGCTTTTGCAAAACCTCCTGGCCTTCCAAGAAGTTTTGTGTATTTCCTATAATTTTTCCCACCACCTTGACCAATCTCCTAAAACTAATCATTAGAGAAATATAAATGAAACCCACAAGGATACCATCTGGCACTAGTTAGAATGGCTATTATTAAAAAGTCAATAAACAACAGATGCTGCAAAGGTTGCAGAGAAAAGAGAACACTTACACATGCTGATGGAAATATGGATTACTTCAGCCATTATGGCAAGCAATGTGGTGATTTCTCAAAGAACATTATAAAAAATCCAGCAATCTCATTATTGGATATATACCTGATATGGTTTGGCTGTGATCCCACCCAAATCTCAACTTGAACTGTATCTCCCAGAATTCCCACATGTTGTCAGAGGGACCCAGGGAGAGGTAATTGAATCATGGAAGCTGGTCTTCCCCATGCTATGCTCATGATAGTGAATAAGTCTCGCAAGATCTGATGGCTTTGTCGGAATTTCTGCATTTGCTTCTTCCTCATTTTCTTTTGCCACTGCCATGTAATAAGTGCCTTTTGCCTCCCACCATGATTCTGAGGCTTCCACAACCATGTGGAACTATAAGACCAATTAAACCTCTTTTTCTTCCCAATCTCGAGTGTGTCTTTATCAACAGCATGAAAATGAACTAATACAATACCCAAAGGAATATAAATAGTTCTATTAAACCATAAAGACATGTGCATGCATATGTTTATAGCAGCATTATTCACAATAACAAAAACATGGAATTAACCTAAATGACCATCAGTGATAGACTGGATAATTAAAATGTAGTACATATACACTATAGAATACCACACAGCCAACAGCCATTAAAAAAAAAAAGATCAGATCCTTTGCAGCAACATGGTTGGAGCTGGAGGTCATTATCCTAAGTGAACAAACACAGGAACAAAATATCACATGTTCTCACTTATAAGTGGGAGTTAAATATTGAATACACACAGCCACAAAGAAGAAAACAACAGATACCAGGGCCTACTTGAAGATGTAGGGTGGGAGGAGGGACAGATGGAAAAACTACCTATCAGGAACTATGTTTATTACCTGGGTGGCAAAATAATCTGTATGCCAAAGCTCCATGAAACACAATTTACCTGTATAAAAAACCTACACATATGCCCCTGAAACTAAAAGTTTTTAAAAATATAAATTATAAAAGTAAATAAAAGAAAGAAAAGAGGGAAAGATGTCTAAAGTCATTTCTTATATTAAGGCTAATTACGTCTACATGGTGCAATCTGGGGTGTTTTTAACCTTCATTTTTGTTCCTTTCTATTATATGCATTCTCTGTAATAAGGATGTATCATTTTAAAACAATAGTAATGATTGTTTTCTTTAAAAAGCAAAAATTGAGGGGGTGGGAAAAATAGATGTTGGTCAAAGGGTTCAAACTTGCAGTTATAAGATGAATAATTTCTGGGGACTTAATATATAGCATGATGACTATAGTTAATGGTAATATATTGTGGACTTGAAATTTACTGAGCAGATCTTAAGTATTTTCACCACAAGAAAAGGTAACTGTGTGAGGTGGCAGATATGTTAATTAGCTTCGTTGTGGCCATGATTTCATCATGTATATGAATATCAAATCATCACTTTGTACCCCTTGAATATATACAATTAGTATTTGTCAATTATATCTCAATAAAAAGAAAAGAAAACAAAAAAAGCTAGAATTATGCCAAGAGATGAATAAAAGTAGTTTTCATTCCAGATGATGTGAATTTAGATGACTGTGATTTTCTGCGACTAAAGATACAGATAAGTTTCTGTATCTTTAATGAGAAGTTTATTTTTCTTCCTTGTTTCTACCAAATCAGTCATGATTTTTAAAATCAATAATACATAGTGTTGATTAAAGTCCACGAAGTAGGCAGTTTTACACGTTACAAGGTAGAAGAAGATTGCGTTAAAGTAATAAGTTGGCAAAACTTTTCAGAAAGGTAAATTAACAACATAAATCAGGGGGTCTTCAAAACATTGACACTTTTGATCCAGTAATTCTTCTATGTATTTAGCCTAAGGCAGTGTTTTCCAAAGGTTGGTCCCAGCATCAGAATCACTCCAGCCCCTCCAAAGATGTCTGAATCAAAATTTCTGGGACTGAGATCTTGGAATTGTGCATTAACAAGTTCTCCTAATAATACTTACATATACTAAGGCTTAAGCCCTACTGGCCTGAGGAAATGAGATTCATTCATTAATGTTTATTCTCTAGTAAGAATTAGGCTCTGTTCCCTGCACTAGGGACATAGCTGTAAATAACACAGAAAAAGTCCTTTGACTCATGTACCTTTTTTTTTTTTTTTTTTTGAGACACAGTCTTGCTGTGTTGCCCAGGCTGGAGTGCAGAGGCATGATCTCAGCTCACTGCAACCTCAGTTCTCTTACCTCAGCCTCCTGAGTAGCTGGGACTACAGGCACATACTGCCTCACCTGGCTAATTTTTTATATTTTAGTAGAGACATGAATTACTGACATAATCAGAAAAATATATAATGTTTAAAGAGGGTTTCACTGTGTTGCCAAGGCTGGTCTTGAACTCCTGAGCTCAGGCAATCCTCCCACCACGGCCTCCCAAAATGCTAGGATTACAGGCATGAGTCACCATGCTTGGCCTATATCTTATTTTTTTTAACTAAAAAATTTAGCATATATCTATGGATTATAGTATTATTTATGACAAAGATAAGAAGTAATGGTATTTTCAATGCTATTTTAAAAAATGGCAAGGGGACACCTTCATTATGTGTTGTCAGATGAAAATAATTATGATCCCTTTTTAAAAAATATACATATGTGTTAATTAAAAGACTACAGGGAAATGCATATGCAGAAAAATATTAATATTCATTTCTGTTATCTCTGAAAAACATGATTATAGGCTATTTCTATTTCCTTCTTTCTTCTTTTTGGTATTTTGTAAATTCTTAGCATAAACATGAATTACTGACATAATCAGAAAAATATATAATGTTTAAAGAGGTTGATTTAAACACTAGAGAAAATAGTAAATTTCCAATCCTGGGTCTATTTTTTAAAATATGTGTTGATTTAACAATATTAGCACGTAGTTACTTTTCTTACTGACCCAAAGCTTAGAACATTCCATTCCCATTTTGGTAGCTATTCATTTTCAATTTCAGTCTTAAGAAGGTGGGCTTTCAAATTCTCTATAAAAGGAGAGTTCAAGAAGACTCTTAACATTTAATTTTTCTTTTTTCAGTTTTTAGTATTCATTGCTTTCTTTGGCTGTTTGTGTCCTCTCTTATTTTACCTGTCCAGCAAGGTGGTAGTCTAGCCACAGTCTGTCAGCAGAGGCATTACTGAGCTGCTGTGGGCTCTGCCCAGCTGCTGTGTGAGCTTCCTGTTAGAACGGCCTTGGTAATGGTGGTCTGCCTCAGTAACAGAGGACTGCCTCCGTAATGGCAGACTGCCTCGGTAATGGCTGATGCCCTTCCCCCCACCAAGCTGGACTGTCCCCGTCCAGCTGCACTTTCTGCAAAACTCAATCCAGAGCATTTCAGATTGCTGGTCTTTGTGGAGGATGGGACCTGCTGAACCAGATCACCTGGCTCCCTGTTTCAGCCCTTTTTTTTTTTTTTTTTTTTTTTTTTTTTTTTTTTTTTCAGTTTAATGGGTGGCTCTGTATCCCAGGAGTTCCAGGCGGCTGTTGAAACTGCTGCCCAGATTTGTGTGAGTTTTTGTGCAGAGACCTGCGGAGCTGGGCTGAAACAGCCATGCTGGAAGCTCATGGTGCTTTTCAGCCTGGGAATCTCCTGGTCTGTGGGCAGTAAAAACTCATTTGGAAATGCAGTGATCACTCACCCTCTGCATTCTTCTCGCTGGGAACTGCACACCAGAGCTGTTCCTATTCCACCATCTTCGATCTGCTCTGGATTCTGCTATTTCCTTTTACGAAACATTTTAGATCTCTTTCCATGTCATGTTATAGAGATGTACAGTATCTCGGTAATGACTGTATTTATACAGTTAAGGTTGGATGTCAATATCTTGATTTAATTAATAAATCCCTCTCATTCACACATCGTATTTTATAACATTATTGCTGATATGTAAGAAACCTATTGATTTTGGCAAATTTATAGTCATTCCTGACTTTCTTATTGATATCTCTCATTAGACCTCATTTTTTCTTTGTCTTAAATTTTCTAGAAAGACAATTTATTATTGAAAGATCATGACGTTTTTCACTCTTTCTTCTCAGTATCTCCTATCCTATTTCTTCCTATTGTCTTATGCTTTGGGTAAGACCTCTAGAAGAGTGAGTAATAAATGTTACCAAGCATGACCATCTGAATAATATAAGTAAAAGTTGATATTTTGGGTTCTAGAATTATCTAGAGAGCTATGTGATCTAATTAACTTGTGCAGACCTGGCCTGAGTGTGCTTGTTCTCAAACACTACCTTGCTTTCACATAGCCTTATGATACACTGTGCAGATAGAGGGTCAGGATGAACCTGTTTAATTGCAGACTGCAAAGTCAGAATGAGGAGGTAGTAGGTACACTATTGTAGGTGGATCTAATTTTCAGTTTTCTATCTTAGACATAATCTTGTTCTATACCCAACTTCCTTTTTCTGCCACCTTCAATCATGAAATAAAAGAATTAAGAATCATGTTTCTACTGTTTTCATATCTGTCCTATCCCCAGACAGCTCTACTTGCAACTGGATGGTGGTACTTAGGAAGGTGGAGCTGATTCATCAAGTAACAAAGGGCTTACATGAATACCTGGTATCTTTCCAAGTCTGGGTGACAGGGATAGCTAATACAAAAACTTCGGTAGAATTACTGAAATTATTAAGTCCATCTAGAAAGTTGCTTTAAATTCAGTGAGGGGAGGGCAGGTTGATATTTAAAAATTATTACCACTCGATCTAAAAATCAGGCTAGAAAACTGGACTTACGGCTTTCAATGGGTTTTGGGGAGGAAGCAAAGACCGTTTGAGGTCAGCACAAAACTGTCAATACCCAAGTTGGAAAAGTTGGAAAGTTATGCTGTTTTTACTTAGTCTCATCTTGTTCTTAGTAATTGCTTCCTTTCAACCATAAAGTTGTTTAGTGTAGGAGATATATTCCAAGGCTTCTCTTTATATTCACTGCTGCAAGATCCCATTTTAGCATAATTACAGTCTTGGAATTGAAGAGACAGGCTCACTCTATCTAGCTATGCAGCTGGCTTTCTCAAATGACAATACGATGGCTCACCAGCTTAGCAACATCCAAGGCTGTGAGCCAGGGGGAGGCCCTCATGCTGAAATTTTGCCCTTGCTTTGTCTGTATTTCCTCTGTGAAAATGGAGAAATGGTTTAGAATTTTTAAAAGCACAAAGTTTTAAATTCTCTGAGGGCTTTTAAAAGGACACGCTGAGTTCCAAATGCAGATTTCAGAATCCCAAATCAGAGATTATTCATCTTTACATCTCAAATAGGTATTACTGAGAAAAAAAAGATTTTTCAGAGCTTTTGTCTTCCTTATAATCTTTCTTTCTGTGAGAAAACTACATAAAGTGTAAGCCAGGCGCAGTGGCTCACACCTGTAATCCCAGTACTTTGGGAGGCCAAGGTGAGTGGACTACTTGAAGTCAGGAGTTCAAGATCAGCCTAGCCAACATGGTAAAACACTGCCTCTACTAAAAACACAAAAATTAGCCAGGTATGATGTCATGTGCCTGTAATCCCAGCTACTTGGGAGGCTGAGGCAGGAGAATCGCTTGAACACAGGATGCAGAGGTTGCAGTGAGCCAAGATCACACCATTGCACTTCAGCCTAGGCAACAAAAGTGAAACGCTGTCTCAAAAATAAATAAATAAATAAAAAGACTAAATAAAGTCTAAATTTGCCTACTTCCTTTACCTATAGATGATTCTACATTCAACTTGACTTGAAATTATTTTCATGATTTGAAATAATAACTTGCTCACCACAAGTTGTTCACACTCAACCCTCAGTTATCTAAAGACTTAAGTTTACATCTACACTGATTTATCTTCTTCTCAAGAAGACCAGAGTCTCTCTTCTATTCAGCTCGCCCAGATGTAGTCCCTCCTGTCCCCAAGTTCTGTTTGTCCTTCCTTCACACAAAGTCATGCACCCATGCCCTTTCTATCCCAATTATCACAACCTTGGTTTAGATCTTTATATCTATTTTCTGAACTATTAAAAAAGCTTCTTAAATGATCCTTCTTCTTCCAGGCTCTCCCTATCCACACTCTTTTAAAGGTAGAATCAGCCTGTGAATAGCACCATTAAACAATAGTGAACAGCAGACTTAAAAACATAATAGGTGCCAAACGAGCACTTAGAATACACAGATTCTGAAAGACACTCACAGGAATGGACTTTCTGCCCTGTTCAAACTGATGTCTCCCTGTCAAGTTCCATATAGCAGTGGTTTTCAAATTTGGGATGAGGGGGAGGTTTTTGACCCATTTGAAGTGTTTGGAGACATTTTTGATGGTTACGATTGGGGTAAAGGAGGGAGTTACTGGTATCTAGTGTGTAGAGGGCAAGGAAGCTGCTAAGCATCCTAAAATGTACAGGAAAGCTCCCACAATAAATTACAAAATCTCAATGGGGCTAAGGTTAAAAAAGTCTGCAGATGTTCATAAATAACATAAATTTTCTCTGAGTTCAATGCTTCCCATCTCCATATAATCAAATCCTACCCATTCTTCAAAGCTTGTTTCAACCCCATCTCTCCCCATTCTCTCTCAAAGTTCCCAAAACACTTCTAATCTGTATCACTCACAGGCGGGGTGGCTCTCATCACTCACAGTGGCTGTATCAAGCATTATCTTCCTTTGGAGGTCTTGTTTGTGTCCCATGTGCCCTATCTTCCAATACCATATCTTGTCAGAGCACAGCTGCAAGTCATTGGACCCATATTTCACCATATTGCCCACAGCACTGACCACAGGGCCCCATACACATTACACAATTAGTTAATATTTGTTATTCAAAGATGAATCCATCAGCATAGAAACTGACAACTGAAGCGGTCAGAAGAGAAAATGCTGCAGGGCTCAAATTGGGGCAATTAATCTACAACATCTTATTGAGATCAGAGATAAGGGAAATGGGAATATAGAGAAAGACAGGAATGAGGACCCCAGGATGTACTACCTAGGATAAAAGAGTTAGAATGTGCATTTAGTTTAATATGATTTGTTTTGCAGGAAAAAAAAAAAAGAATGTGCATTTAATCAGATTCTTTCTGTACTGTGGTGAAATACACTCAATCTAAAATTTACCTTAACCATTTTTAAATGTACAGTTCTATGGCATTAAGTACATTTATATTGTTGTGCAATCATCACCACCGTTCATCTCCAGAACTTTTCAACCTTCTCCAATTGAAATTCTGTATGCCCTAAACACAAACTCTGCATTTCCTCCTTTCCCCAATCCCCGGCAACCACCATTCTACTTCCTGTCTCTATGAATTTGTCTCTTTGAGGAACCTCATCAAAGAGGAATCCCATACGATATTCAGCCTTTTATGATTGACTTATTTCACTTAGCGTGTCTTCAAGGTTCACTCATGTTGTAGCGTGTAAGAATTTTCTTCTTTTTAAGGATGAATAATATTTTATGATATGTATATACCACACTTTGTTTGTCCATTTATCTGTTGATGGACATTTGGGTTACTTCTACCTTTGGACCGTTATTGAAATCCCTGTTGTGAACATGAGTGTATAAATATCTGTTCAAGTCCCTACTTTCTCTTCTTTTGAGTATATTTTCAGAAGTGGTATTACTGGGTCATGGGTTAATTCTGTTTTGAATTTTTTTAGGAATTATCATACGATTTTACATCCCCAGAAGCAATGCACCAGAGTTCCAGTTTCTCCACATCCTCACCAACACTTGTTATTGTCTGAGTGAGGCTTTTTTTTTATATGATAGCCATTCAAATGGGTGTAAAGTGGTATTTCACTGCAGATTAGTTTGCATTTTCCTAATGACTAGTGAGGTTAAACACCTTTTCATCTGCTTATGGATCATTTATATATATGCCTTGGTTAAATGTCTATTCAAGTCCAACTTTTCATCAACTATTTGTTTTGCTGTTGTTGAGTTGTAGAAGTTCTTTATATATTCTGGATATTGATCCATTATCAAATACACGATTTGTAAATATTTTCTCCCCTTCTGTGGGTTACCTTTCATTCTGCTAATAGTGTCCTTGGATGCATGAAACTTTTTAATTTTGATGAAGTCCAACTGAACTATTTTATTCTTTCATTGCCTGTGCTTTTAATGTCATAGCCAATAAATCATTGCCAAATCCAGTGTCATGGAGCATTTCCCCTATGTTTTCTTCTCAGAGTTTTATGCTTTCAGCTTATACATTTAAGTCATTGATCCATTTTGAGTTAACTTTTGTATATGATGTAAGGTAAGGGTCCAATTTCATTCGTTTGCATGTGGCTATCCAGTGTTCCCAACACCACTGAATGAAAAGGCTGTCCTTTATCCCATTGAATGGTCTTGGCACCCTTGTCAAAAATCATTTGACTTTATATGAGAGAAATTAATTCTCAACTCTCTATTCTGTTCCATTGGTCTATATGTCAGTCTTTATGCTGGTATGACACAGGTTTGATTACTGTATTTTGTAGCAAGTTTGAAAATCAGTAAGTATGAGACCTCCCACTTTGGTTTTCTTTTTCAAGATTGATTTGGCTATTTAGGCTCCTTTGAAATTCCATATGAATTCTAGGATGATTTTTTCTGTCTCTGCGAAAAAATGTTGTTGGACCAGGGACTGCATTTATTACATCTATAGAGCACTTTAGGTAGTATTGACATCTTAACAATATTTAGTCTTTCAATCCATGAGCACTGGATGTCTTTTCATTTATGGTGTCTTCTTTAACTTTTATAAGCATTTTATAGTTGTCAGTGTACTAGTCAATCAGATCTTTTAAAGAATGTTATTTTTTTGTAAGCAACATAACAGTATTGACCAACAAATCATTTGGCCTCATTTACTACATGTCTCTTTCAAGTTGTAGCTGCATATATAGATAATTTCAATATAATTATAATCATTTCATGAATCCAATTTTAAACCTGGGTTTCTTTCTTTTTCTTTTCTTTCTTTCTTTCCTTTTCCCTTCTTTTTTTTTTAAAGACAGGACCTCACTCTGTTGCCCAGGCTGCAGTACAGTGGCACAATCACAGCTCACTCACTAAAGCCTCAAATTCGTGGGCTAAAGTGGTCCTTTCACCTCAGCCTCCTAAATAACTGGGACTACAGGCATGCACCACCATGCCTGGCTAATTTTTCAAATTTCTTCATGGAAACAAAGTCTCTCAATGTTGCTCATGCTGGTCTTGAATTCCTGGGTTCAAGTACTCCTCCCAAAGCCTCCCAAAATGCTGGGATTACAGATGTGAATTACCACATCCAGCCAGAACCTGAGTTTCTTTACTTATTATTATGTCCTACTGATTTTTCCATGTTTTCATATAGTCACTTTAATAGATTTTGAGTGTGCTGGACCAATAGTGGACTCTGGGAGGGGAGAGGACAACCAGTGACCAAAGCTTTGGGAAGGGGTAGAAATAAAAATGCTCATTTTTTTTTCTCTTTGAGTAGTGAAAATAAATACTTCCTAAGCAAAAATGAAAACAAGAGATTCAAAGACTGCCCCAGGGAAACCCTTTGGTGCTTGGATGAGAAGAGTCACAATTCGAAATATATTGACTGGTTTTAATTATGTCTCCTCTGATTCCTCTCAAACCCTAACTCTAAAACATAACATTTAATATTCACAACCCATCTTAAAAGACAAGTGTCCCAGAGCATAAACAACATGTATTTCCTGTACTTTTCACAGTGGATGGTGGATATATTTTTATCCATCTGCAACTCTCATTTACTCAGAGTTTTCAATAGATGTTCAGAAATTCTATGAAACTGGATCAAATGCAAATATGTTTTCATATGAAGAGCCCATCTTAACAATATTTGATTTTACCACCTTT
>NW_016107361.1:1071219-1101294 GCF_001604975.1 Cebus imitator | reverse complement strand
AGACGGGGTTTCACCATGTTGACCAGGATGGTCTCGATCTCTTGACCTCGTGATCCACCCGCCTTGGCCTCCCAAAGTGCTGGGATTACAGGCTTGAGCCACCGCGCCCGGCCTTATATCACCTTTCTTGTAATACAAAACTAGGCTGACAGTGTTAGGTGTTCAACTGGGAGGTATGAATTAGTAAAGACAGGTTTTGGAAACTTTGCTGAGCCAAGCTTTTTAATCAGAGTAGTGAACGTGCCCCTACAGTGAAAGCAGTCTGTCTTCTAGAATTATCTCTCCTCAAGTTGTTAGAAGGACCCTGTACATAGTTGACTGCACCCATGAAAACCCACAGCCTCACCTTTCCTTTCCAAGATTTGTGCCATTTCTTGGAAAAATTTGAGGACTGATAAAATGTAAGCAGAAGCCCTAGATTCCACTTTTCTTTAACTGCTCACTACCTTTTTAATTTTTTTTCTTAATTTGGAGACCATGTATTTCTAATGAGAATTTCTTAAGATATTATGGACCGAAAAAATTGACCAATTCTTTTTCTTCTTCTTATTCTTCATTATCATCATCATCATCATCATCATCATCATATTCTAATTTTAAAGCTGTTTATATATATATCTCAATACATCAAATTTTTCTACTATCACTACTTTCTCAGGGTTCAGGAATTAAAATATGGTTACAGCACTTACGGTATTCATTTTAATTAACTTCTGTTTCCCTTCCCACCCACTTTAAAATGAAATGTTTTTCAGCTGAAATGTATTTTGATAGGCTTCCATTAAAACTTTTTTTTTTAATTCCCAGAGTTCAGCCCTAAAAGATCTGAGACCTTATTCAGATCTCAGAGGTTTAATAACAAACACCCTACTGAACAGCTACTAGAGAAGTCATTCGTTTCACTTTTCAGGCTGGGGGCCCAAGGTGAGCTGCTTCTACCTGTGGGACACACACACCCTACTGTAGAGTGCAAAATGCACACATTTTAGCCAGTCACTTTCAGCATGTTCCAGGAAAGTAGATATCTCCATTAGGTAATGTCAGAGAAGACAAATATGTTTCAATTACTTGCCAAAAATGCTTAGTGAGCATCAGAGAGATGCATTCTGCTTTCCAAATTATTAAGCAGACTATTCAGAAGTACTGAAACATTCATTTTTCATTGCCAATTGTTGACCAGAAGCCAAGGACAGCTGTCTTCCTCTGATGCCCTATGTTGATCCCCACAGGAACTCTCTCCTTTTAGGGTTCAACCCACTAAAAGGTGTGAAGGAATGAGCATTTAGCAGCCTGACATCTAGGATTTGACTGAAGGATTTTAAGGACGGAAACCCATGGATCCTGGAAGGGCAATGAACTACCTTTAGATGCATTTGTCTCAGTAATAGCAATGTGTCTGGGTTTCTCTGCATAGATATACTGAAATAAGCAATCATAGTCTGTATGTTATTTGTATGTATAAATGTATGAATGTACAAAATAGGTATTATGCATCTTTCTGGAAGGTAGGACCTGAATCTAAGTCATGATATAATTAAAATGTGGCATTTTGCTTGATGCATACAAGTGGTGCAGTGAAAACATCAACCATTTCTGAGAAAACCATTTCTGTTTTTGAAAATCAAGTTCTAGGACAGTCTGCCTCAGAATTATCTGACTTTTAAAAACTGCAGATTTCTGAGTTTTCCTTGGAACTTGCTTTTTAGCAGATACTCCAGGAAATGGCCTTTTTCTTAAATGTCTTTTATCCAAGAAGGACTCGCTGAAAGTCCCCCTGAGAGGGCTTAAGTTCTCTCCCTTGGTAGAAGGAAGGAATTAAGTATTTACATTGCTGAATTGGCTTAGGCAAAACTACCCATTAAAATAAAGAGCAGCTGGCAGCATTATTATGATGTCTGTCAAGTAAGTCACCTTTTCTCATTCTGGCTTTTCCTCCATTTTTCTCCATTATGCTCCAGCTGTGAGCCCTCAGTTATCTCACTGATTTTTATCTAGCTCTCTAAAGAGCAGAGACTGGCCACCACGGCCAGTCCATTTAGGGCATGACTCAGTTATCAAATGACTATTGCATATTAGTAACTCATAGTCCATGACTAGAATCCTAGCTAGATTTTTCCTTCTGACCACTAGGCTGCTTGGGTTGCTATAACAAAATACCACAGACTGGATGACTTAAACAACAGAAATTTATTTACGTACAGCTCTGGCGACTGGAAGTTCAAGATTAAGGTGCCAGTCAATTTAATTTCTAGCAAGGGCTCTCTTCCTGGCTTGCAAAGAGCTGCCTTCTCGTTGTATGCTCCTATAACCTTTCCTTACTTAGTCCGTGTGCTTGCAGGGAGAGAGACCTGATGTCTCTTCCTCTTCTTATAAGGGCTCCAACCTTATTGGGTTAGGGCCTCACCTTTATGACCTCATTAAATCTTTGTTACCTCCTAAAGGACCTATGCAAATACAATCACATTGGGAGCCAGGGTTTCAACATATGAATCTGTAGGGGACAGAAGTCATTTCATAGCATTCCCTTAACTGGGGAATAAATAAATAAATTCTGGTGCATCCCTACAATGACATACTAATCAGCAGTAAGAAAAAAAAAAAAGACAAACTATTGAAACACAAAAGAACATGGATAGATTTCAAATGTTATGCTAAGTGAAAAAAGCCAGATTAAAAGGGCTACATGTTGAATGAACCCATTTATATGACATTGACTGGAAAAGGTAACCCTAGGAGAACAGAAAACAGATCAATGGTTGCTAGGGATTGGGTAAGGGTTTGACCAGAAGGGATATGGATAATATCTGATATTATCCTGTTAGGATAAGCAGAAATATTTTGATGTGATGGAACTGCTCCATATCTTGATTGTGGTAGTGGTTACATGACTACACATGTTTGTCAATACTTGCAACACTGTATTAGACTAAAAGGCTGAAATTTACTATACCTAAATTATAGTTCATATTTAAAATAGAAAAAACCCACATGTTCTCTGTCCTATGGTCTTTTGGCTAGTCATCACATTATAAGGTAATAATATCTGGTAATGATATAACAGTAGTTCCCTACCAAGGTTTTTTCTTTTTAAACTAAACAGAGGCTTCCAGGAAAAGTTAATGTCCTAATAAAGCAGTGAATCTCAATGAAAGTCTGGGGAAAGATTTTTTTTCTGTTGGGTTGCGATGTCCTTAGTATAATCCCACAAACCACAGTTACTAAGTCTCCAAGCCCATAATCTAATAATATTGCCAAAAAGGATAAATAGAAATCTTTAGAAACACAGCCCTGAGCTTTCTTCCTTGGAGCCAGCTTTTTAAAAGAACGGACAAAGACATCAAAGGGATCTAGAGAACATGAACCCAACCTTCTCTGTCCTACAGCAACACCTGCTCAGGGCAGGAGAGCTAGGTTTCATTTTGTCTGCTGATGCCCTCCTCCAGGTCTCCTCTACTCTCTCCATTTTCCTGCCATCTGCTTGGTGTCCACACAGCAGCCAAGTATCAGTTGTACCATGTTTCATCATCAACTAAAAGAAAAATGAGCAAAGCCCTTTGTTATAGCAACGTCAGAATTTTTTTTTTAAATCCCACCAAGCAAATGAAAACCACAATCCCTATTAGAACCCCTCATAGAGGAAGCAAGTAACACAGCACTGATAGGCTGTCAATTAGAGGATGTGGGAAATGTGTAGGCAAATTTTCTAACACATTATTCCCTAGGGAGTTTTTCCATTTATTTCATAAGCTGTGAAAGTTGCTTAAAGTATTTTTGCGGAATCATCAAAACAAAAAGTTCTGCAGAGGTCAGCTTGTCCAGGATGACAGCAAACATAACTTTGCTTCAAAATAAAATCATCTACCTATTTTTCACCTGTTAGATTTCTCTCATGACAGTGTGCAAATAGTCAACTTTGCACAGTGTAGAATGAAGGGTGGGAGTCTGTTACCCAAACAGATTTTCCAAGCTGGGGAATTCACCGAAAATTAGATGGGGCTGGAAGAGGGATTGTGCATGTGCATAGGGACACAGTTGCTGGAGGAACTGTGGCCCTCTGTTCCACCCAAGAGCCCAAGCCTCAAGACTTTACTCTGAGCCTGAAGACTGTGTGTACTGGGGCCGGCCTGCATTGGCAGAAAGCTAGGCCATTGTTAAGAATAGCTCTGCAAGATAATTAGGATTCAGACTTGGCTATCCATACTTGCTGCTCAGTCTCTGCAGCTGCAGAAAGCAGCTCTGCATTGTCTTTGTCAGATCTAGGCACCCATTGAAACCCAGGAAACCATCCATTCCTCCCCACCCCTCTCAGCTAGTCACTCATGCCCTATTTTTAGGATTCCTTAGCAACTGAGCAGCCTGTTATTCCATAACTAATATTCTGCATTCCTGATCCCATTACTACACTTACCACCCCACCAAATATATGCTGTATCATCATTTGCAAATTCTTTCAGGGACAGGAAAAGCACAATCATCAAGAGCTGTTCTGTGCCATATCACTCCTAGATGCCAGAAATTCTTCCTAGCTCACCCTAAACTCCTAATGAAGTCGAATCCTATTACTATCTCTCCATCTTTACCAGAGATGGGAATAGCTAAGCAACATTCTTTTTATAAAAAGCTTTCACTTTACTTATTAAAAACAAGAAGGGTGTGCTGAGTGTTATAGCTCACACCTGTAATCCCAGCTCTTTGGGAGGCTGAGGCAGGAGGATCGCTGGAGCCTGGGAGTTTAAGACCAGCGTGGGAAACATAGCGAGATTGCCCTTCTCAAAAATAAATAAATAAATAAAAATGAAAACAAGAAGAGCATGATATTTTTTAAAACTAACTGGCTGTATTTGAAAAGCCAGAGGACAAGAGAGCTGCATCTGTCCCACTGTGGCCCCAGTATTGAAGGTAGGGGGATAATTTATATTTTAAGCCCCTTGGCCTAAGGAATTCTGCCATTTTTGTTGTAAATCACAGAAGCATTTGTGCTACTGTTGTGAGATGTTGTAACATAAGGAGGTGGGGAAAATACTCTGCTTTTTTCAATTCTGGATCATTTTTAATTATTCAGTCTTGGCAGGTCTACTTCTCACCATTATTCCTCTTACTAACAGCTTGTTTCTATTCTTAGCTTGGTGGGAATGTTTGACTGTGCGATATATTTTGGGAAAATCAGCTAGAGTCACTGAATGTACAAATGAAGCAGCTCATTTTATAGACACATAAATTAATTTAACTTATTGCTGTCCTTTAAAAAAAAAAACTAGTCTATTTTCCACAAGAAAATACAAGTTTAAAATACAAACACTCTTTTCTGACAAAAAAGATACTATTTTTCTTTTGCCACGAGAACTTGATCATAGCCAATGATGCTACAATGAGCTTTCAACAAACACCAATGTACTTTCAAGTTGGAGCAGTGCGGGTTCTAGACTCATTGACATAAGTTTGCTTCTGCTTTTCTGTGGCAGCTGACATGCTTCACTGAAGAATCTGTCCTTGGTAGAGCCTGAAGCAGGGCATTCTTCTGGGACAGGCCCTTCATTTTCTTGCGAACTATTTGCAGCTTTGGCTGTTCAGTGCAAAGCTCATATCACTCTGATATTAAATGGAATGATGTGGGTAATTTGCATTAGTATGAGCTCTAAACTCATGGGCCCATGAGTTCTAAACTCTTTTGATACAGATTAGAATACATTTTGTCTCAACATTAACTTCAGCCAAATAAACCAAAAAAAGAAAATTAAGGAAGGTATTATGGGATCCTGGGAAAGTTAGATACACTGGAATCTCCTTTCTTTTATTCAGAATATTACATATCTCCTAACAATCCAGTGAAGTAGGTAACTATTATGACTAATGCCCCTGAGATTAAGGTATGTACAGATTTCACACTGCACTCTACAATTTTTCCACCAGAATCTGTCTTTTAGACATTGTCATCTGCTCTTGAGAAATACTATGGGTAAAAGTATTCCAATAGCTTCATCTACATTAATATGCTTTTTCAAAAAAAATGTATATTTTAATTCTCATCTAGATCTACCAAAGTAAGTAAATAATTTTTATTGTTGTCTAAGATAAGCCAAAAGGACCACTTTTGCTTCAGCCATCTAAGTATTTGAACAATAGTATAGTTTTGCTAGAATTTTTTAGACTGTTTGCCTCAATTTTCAGAATCACTTTGATCCTTCTGATGCTTTGGTAGTTTTAGCCAAATGCTGCACTGGATGACCTAAGGACCCAGAGGTCTTTGGTCCTCTAGATGCAAAGGAAAAGCTTTCAGCTAAGGCGCTAAAGACAGAACGGAGACTAAAACACTCCAATGCTGCTGTCCTTGCAGCTGCTCTCCCTTCTTCAAGATTTTCCAAGCTTTTCAGTCCAGAACAAGAGTCTGTCCAAGGTCTGGTTAGATGTTTTTGTTTCAGAAAGCAGGGGAGAGGTTGATGAATGGGCACAAACACACAGTTTGATAGAGGAAATAGACCTAGTATTTGATAGATCGTAGGGTGACTATAGTTAACAATAATCTATTGTACATTTCAAAATAGCTAGAAGAGAATAATGTGAATGTTTCTAGCATAAGGAAAAGGAAAATATTTAAGGTGAGGACTGATTTGATCTTTTGAAATTACATAAATATATTAAATTGTCACATGCACCCCAAAATGTGTACATTTATTATATACCAATTATTTAGAGTAAAAAGTAAAGGAAAAAGCACAGAGAAAGAGAAATTCCATGCTGTCTATGGCTGCTTTTCCCAAATTTCCAGCATCAGAATTTGATGTTTCTAAGTAACGTAGCCCTTGTCCCTTCTTCCCCACCTTGGTTCTTTCTGCCTCCTGCCAGCAAAAACAAATGGTGGGCATCACACATCTCCAACCACAGTCTTTTGTTTTCTTACAAAAGGCAGATCCCGTGTTGTCTTTGTTTAGCACCTGAAACAAAGAACCTAAAAAGCAGGTCCATAATTGGGATTTGGGGCACTGCACCTAGAAACAATACAGCAGGGTAGTTCCTTATGGTAAGATTTTGCTAAAAGGTTCTGCTTCAAATTTATATAAATCCTGTGAACTAATTTTTGAGATAATATTTTGGCCATAAGCACATTTTCTGCAAGTAAATTAGAAATTAGGTATTATGCAAGTGACTTTGAAGCTACTGCTCTGTATTCTTTTTGCCATCAGTTTTAATAACTGTTTTTAAAATGCCATGTATTGAAAAGAGCTCTGTTTTTCTGAGCTCTTTCTCCCATATGCTACATTTTGTAAGAAAGCCGTAATCTGGTGTTTATAATATTGAGGATGTTAATTTAATGCTATGTTATCAATGCTTTGCTGAGATAGTGCAGGTCAATAAAGGGGTTTGAAACACAAGTATTAAACTACAGAAAGCATTTTTAAAAGGTAAAACATCTCATAAGGAGAATCAGTTTTAGAATTAATACATATTCACCTTTGTACTCACGTATTGTTTAGCTGGAGGTGCATTTTAAAGGATTAGGCCAAAGCAAACTCTAGTTGAAAACACCTATTACTTGGAAAATGAAATTATATACAAATGATAAGATTATTATATTTTAAAGTAACCTCCATTGCATGTCTCAGTACAAAGGTGTTTCTCTTTTTTTTTTAATTAAAGTAATTGACCTCTCTTTCTCCTCAGACTACTAGATAAGTAACGCAGGTTGTAGAGTGTGTGTGTGTGTGTGTGTGTGTGTGTTTAATTAATATGGGAGCAAAGACAGAGCACTGTAATAGAAAACTCTCCTACCTTAAATAATAATTTTCTTAAAGCCTCTTATTCCTGTCACTTGAATAAAAGGAAACAATGCCTTTCTTTCTCATCATCTCCTTGCTTTCCTGGTTCCTCAACTTCCAGCTCCCACCTCCCACTTCTTCAATAGTAGACTATATCGACGTGGCCATTGCCAGTAGACCACTCCCTCCCACAATGTGCCACAGTGCTTTCAACCCACTGATTTCCCACAGGTCAAATAAGAAAGGACTTGGATCAGAGAAGGGGACCTCTCATGAGCAATAATGTGAACTTTGACTAATGGTAAATAAAGGATGAAACTACATTGAGAAGGAACATGTCAGAGAAGTTTTCCTCAGATGGGAAGTTCATGTTTTTACAGCATTTCTGCCATCATTACAGTTATCTCATTCCTGCTTTGATATCACCAACTTTACTCATTGCCTTATTCTTAACCCTGGTTTTGCCTCTTTGCTGCCCTTTTTCACTCTGTCCTCTCAGTCATTAAAGGAAAGGGAAGAGCACTCTATTATTTGAAAGATTTCACCCGGATTATTCAGTCGACTCTCTTATCTTATTTCCCTCAGTGAGCTCCTTGAAGTAAGCTCCTATTTTTCAACGTATAATTTACAGGCTGGCACCTAACATACTGTCAGTGCTTAATAAATGTGGGTTTTTTTGGTCATATAAACATAATTAATAGGATGTGAAATGTGTTCTGGCCTCTGAAAAAACTGTGTCATCATTGGGCTATTGTCAGCTGGGAGAAGCCCTGTGGCCTCTGAGGCAAAGGCACCTCCCACTTGCTTGGGAATGATGGGTTGGAGGTGGTGAAATTATCAGTGATCAAAGAGATGTCTACTGCTGCCCCTTTGGCCATCAAAAATAAGCCAAGGCCAGCAAGAATGAAGAGTTGCATGAGTCATCAGAGGCTGATGAAAATGATAGGATTTGAAGCTTCAAAGTAATCCATATGCTCAATCAACAAAATACTAAATTTTGCTAGCAATCAAATTTAGCTTTTTGCTATTATTATTAAGAAAAAGGGTAATGTTTTGAAATGAGGCACTTGATTGCACCTAGGTCTTTGTTTTCTTTGTAAGATTGCACTAAAACCTATCTGCTGTCTATATTTGAAGGCGTAGTTACAACGTCGCTCCAGCCTCTCTGTGGGAGACAGAGACGGGAACTCTGCCCCAGGGCTATGTGTGGGCTTCATAGACGCTGCCAATACAGTAGTGCTGAACTCACATCTGAGTCACATTGCTGTCCACACCACATAAATGATTTAAGACTTCAAAGGGAGAATATGATAGTGTCATGAGTTTAAAATTCACAATGTACAACTCAAGTAAGAAGAAGTGTATTTTAGTTTATTTCTCTATAGTAGAATTCAATTTAACTTTAAAGTTCCCATTTTCAATGATGGAGGTAAACTCAGTCTTGTCACTCTCAAGGTAACTGTGTCATTGTAGTTTCAAAGTTAGCCTCTTGGATTAAATATTCAGTCAAATTAAAGACTTAAGTTCAGTACAGTTGTAGCTCAAATTCAGTACATGAGCTGCTATCCACTCTCAAGGATTCCCATCTTCTCTTTCCCCTTAGAATATATCTGCATGCAGGAGTACATCTGGCTGTGACCCAGATGCTTGTGTCCTTGCTGCAGCTGAAGGTTTTACAGGTGATAACTTGTAGTCTGTTGTCTAAATGTGATAAAGGCCTGCCATTGCTACCCACATTCAGCCCCTTCTGGCTCAAGTGATGCTTGTAGACTCAACCTCACATTGATCTTTTGGGCTTCCCATTCTAGAGCCTGGGCTATGAGGCCTCCATTCTCCAAGGGGAGATGGCCCCTGTCAGACCTGTTGCTGGACCTATTGCTGGAAGCTCAGTGTGCTTCCTCCATGTTCAGGCTGTGGGCACTGTGTCTGGCCTTTTCTCTACTTAACCTTCCATTTCTACTCAGTTTGGCAAGGAGCAGGCAGTTGGGCGATTTCCTCCCAGGACTCCAGAGAAAAGGGTCAAGCGTTTCCCCTGCTCTAGGGTTTCCAAATTCATCTAGGCATCTCTATCACCTACAGAGAGGCTGTAGAGAGGTTGTAACTACTTCAAATATAGGCAGCAGATAGGTTTTAGTGCAATCTTACACAGAAAACAAAGATCTAGGTGCAATCAAGTGCCTTATTTTAAAATACTACCCTTTTTCTTAATAACAGTGAAAAATCTAAATTTTAGCATTATTTCTAGCAAAATTTAGTATTGACTGAGGTTATAGATTACTTTGAAGCTTCAAATTCTGTCATTTTTACCAGCATCCGATGACTCATACAACTCTTCATTCTTGCTGGACTCAGCTTATTTTCAACAAACAAAAGGGCAGCAATAGGCATCTCTTTAATCACTGATAATTTTACCACCTCTAACCCATCGTTTCCAAGTCATTGGGAGGTGCTCTTGAAGGAAAGTTATCATTGGGAACCAGGCCAGGATGCTTTGGAAATCAGGTAGTCTTAGGGGGCTGGTAGGGCATATTGAAGCCGGAAAGATACTTTTTCCTCAACAGTGAATGTATTGACTACACTGAAGGAAGAATGAATTGACTACACTGAAGGAACACAGAGCTTGGTCTGGAAGGCCCTCAAGTGTCACCAGGAGCTGTGTTACCTGAGAGCGGTGTCCTGAGGCAGCCAGGTTTAGTCACTTCGGAATTCTGTGGAGACCTGGAAGTATCTTTGGTTTCCATGGCCAGAAGCACAGAATACCTGGAGCTTCCCCCTTCTCCACTTCCTGCCTCCTAACCCCACCCCCTGTGCTGAGTGATGTTATGGGGATGGCCCTGACAGTCCACTTTATCACTGTTCCACTACCACTGTCATGTTTGTAGTGTTTGACATCAGGGGACATGCCTGAAAGAGATTATTATGGCAAAGACAAAGATACGCAGTGGACTGCTACATGTGTAGCTCAAAAGTGAAATCATCAACGTCCATTTGGCTGATAAAGTCCATCACATACAAGGAGAACTAGAGTGGTTGCCTACCTCTACCCAGACACAGAAGACTTTGGTCTGCAGTGGCAACACAGTTCATACCAGAATCCAAATTCCACCCAAAGCCTGGGCAACATCTAGTGGTGCTTCTGCTGCTCTCCTCGTTTTTAGCAGGAGGATTTTCTTTGTCATCCCCCCCATGACACAGTCCCCAGGTAGCTTGGAGCAGGGCTCTCCCACAGTGTGTAGCCCACAGTGGGGCTTGGAGCTTTAAAAAGTCCCCATCTCCAGGCAGATTGTCTTCAGATGAGAATGAGAAGGAAGCTTAAACATTTCAACCATGAGATGTTGTGTCAATTATCAATTTATTACCTATCCATTCTGAATTCACCCTTCACTGCCTGCTCTGCAATAATGGAGTTAGGCTCAGTATTTCTCTTCTGCCAGCTAGTATAATGTTTGTCAGTAGAGGATGCTAGAAGGGCACTTGAGGAAGAGGGGATTTCTGGCCCTATTTCTGGTGTGCACCTCTCAGCAGGTTCCTGCAGTACACACTGGCTTATACAGCATCAGCTCCTCCAGTGCACAGGAGATAGCAGTGTCCAGCAGCCAGCAATAAGTGGTACCTCCCCATGAGCATCATTCCCTATCACCTTCTCAGGCTGCTTTGCAATGGAGTACCCTAAGCTCAACACTTCTGCAGAAATGGCTCCCCCAAAATCCTCTCAGGGAGCTTCGCAATGAGATCCAAGGCAAGGTACCTTCCCACGGGCAGCTTCCCCTGGTAATCTAGAGGGTGGATTCTCATGTAGTCTCACCAGCAGAGGACTTCAGCAAACCTCTTCTCAATCCAGTGAGTCATGCACGATCTCCAATGAGGTCTGAATCTGGATCTCAGCTCAGGATGGAAGAGTCTTTTCCTTGGATGCTCTAGTCCAGCCCTGAGTTGTGGCTGCTCGTTATTAGGTTGCTTTAGGCCTTAAAGTTATTTTTACCTTTAACTAACCAATCTCCTCTTACTCTAATCTTTTGTTAAAGTTAATAATTCTTTATTTCAATTTCCGATGTTCAAATTACTATGTGGTATCCATCTTCTGATTGAACTATGAACAGATGCCAGCCAGAATGCAAACATACACAGCTACACCTGCTCCTAAGCCCCCTGAAAATGCACACACACAGACACCCACACCCGCACTTCGAAATAAGGCAGAAAAGACTTAGGAGACCCATGTGAGCTCAGCTTTACTGCAAAAATATATTTTCTAAACGGAAGTGAAAAGGACCTCAGAAGACAGAGTGAAACTTAGACCACAAAAAAAAAAGAAAAAAACTGCCTAGCCCTCTTAAGGAACATGGAGAAAGTTATGAAGTTGCCGTCCATGGAGACATAAATGAAGAGCTATTCAAAGTCACTGCTTTGCACTTTGTAAAGATGTGGGAAGGTCTTCAAGTCAGAGGGCAGAAATAAAGCCTGGGACTCACTAGTGAGCAATCAAAATATGAGTTCAATTCTACTGATGGAGGATGTTGGTGAGCCCCTTAATCCTGAATCCAGCTCTGCCTCATGAGGCAAGGAGGAAATCCTGGGACCCTGGCGTCTAGGACCCCAAACTGCCATCATCCTGCTGCCAGGAGTGCTTTACCCAATTCCCAGGGCCCACTCTCTTGACCCACAAGCATACCTGCGAGTTGACCCAAACCCACTTGTCAATCCCAGCCTTCCCATTTTTCTTTTGCACCATCCCTGCATTTTGAGTTTTAGGATTTTTAGTGCCTTACTTTCCTTTTTTCTCTTCTCCCATCTTCCTTAATGGGGAGACTGGAAGAGGCACAATACAATTGCTAAGTATGCTTGTTTTTTTAAAAAAAAAAACACTACAAATAATTATGAGGTAGAAATTATAAATGCATGGGTTCAAAATGAATAAAAGTGCCAGCTCCCATAATATTGTGCAAATAGGTACTTGCAGCTTATGATAATTGCTGAAGACAGCTTCATGCTGAAATTCAAAAAGTGCTGCATTTCAAATAACAGATCGAATGAAGCAAAGCTGATGTACTTAGAAAAACCCAGGGTAAGATGACACCAGCAGTGATTCTCGTGTTGGCAAAGATTATAATGTCGAAGATACATGCAAGGAACTTAAGTAAAAATAGATCATAATATGTGAGAGAGAAAAACCCTAGAACATTCTTAAATGCACACGTCATTTTATATGATACTGGATTTTCATAAATAATAATTATAGCAAAGTTTTTAGAAGGAGACATTTGACTGTAGGGCAAAAGGAAACATTTGCTTCTAATCAGTAGTACACTGGTAAATATTAACAATCAGCTCTCTGAAACACACACACACACACACACACACACACACACACACACACACACACACCACTAAAGTTTATTTTAAATTTTACTGATATGAAGAGTATATAGCACAGGCCAGGCGCAGTGGCTCACACCTGTAATCCTAGCACTTTGATTGGCTGAGGCAGTTGGATCACTTGAGGTCAGGAGTTCGAGACCAGCCTAGCCAACATGGTGAAACCCCATCTCTACTAAAAAAAAATACAAAAATTAGCCAGGCATGGTGGCATATGCCTGTAATCCCAGCTACTCAGGAGGCTGAGACAGGAGAATTGCTTGAACCCAGGAGGTGGAGGCTGCAGTGAGCCAACATTGTGCCATTGCACCATTATACTCCAGCCTGGGCAACAGAGCAAGACTGCATCTCAAAAAAAAAAAAAAAAAAAAAAAAAGAGTACATAGCACAGAGTGCACAGATATCAGCAAAACAGAAAACATTCTTTAATGTGACCTTCATATAGCCAACGATTCTCATGGTTTTTACTCATGAATGTTTCATTGATTTTTGCCGAACTTTTGTATCTGTAGCTAAACTTATCATTATAAATAACAAACAAGTATAATTTTGATAAGAATCCTGGTTGATATTTTCTTTGACATTAATGAGTAAGATGAAAGCGAAACAACAAAGATACGTTAGAACTTGGTTTATTTGTCAATAATGTGAGTGACTTGGATGAATTTGATAATGGCTTTTAAATACTGGGATATTCCCTCAATCTTTGTGCTATTCACAAAGTAACAGCAACAGACATGACATGCTTTTAATTTTAATGTACAGCACATTTTCTCCATCACTAGACTATCAATAAAACAATAAGTAAAGCCCAGATTTCAAGAATTTCTTGAGTTCCCTGGTGTAAATGCTCTCTCTGGCAATTTCAAACTACCAATGTGACATTGAACTCAGAGTTTTAAACAGATGTACCCTAGAACAACATTATACAGTATTTCCACCATTCAGATACAACAGACGGAATGATATCGGGAGCATAGGAAATAGTTAAATGTGAGAAAATGATTTGAAAGTGATGAGTTTTGAGTGTTTGTTACCATTGTTTCCAATATAATTTTATTGAATTACAATTTTATATTATTTAATTTTTAATAATAGCTGTGTGTTATTGCCAACTAATACAATCTCTAAATGGACTTTCTCTCAATTCTTTAAGCTGGCTCCAGCCCACTAAAGATCTTGGTGCAAGCCTCTGCATCCCTCCCCAACCCTAAATGATAGGGAAGCAGTAGCAGCATAAAGGGAGAGCAGATGCAAACATATGTTTTTTCTCTTGACTCCACTGCTCTCAACGTGTTGTTGGGGCTGTCTGGTCTTGTGGGATGGTCCCCTGAGCTACTCAGACTGGTTGTTAGGGCTGATTATCAATGTCAACAGCCAAACGATAAACTGTGTCAAGATACGGATGTGAATTTCAGTGAAATAAATGATTTGGTTTTCTTTGTTAAATTTTATTCATCAAAATATACTTTTTTAGAAATGTGAATTTATTATTGAGAGCAACATTGTTGTTCTGAAACTCCTTTCATTTTAAAGTAAATCTTCAATGGTGAGATTTTTTTTTCTCTTTCTTCTTGTGATTTTCTGGAGTTTCCAAATTTTCTACAATACATAACTAACATTTTGGTAGTATGAAAAATAATTGAGACAAATCTTTAGTAACTTGATATTTAAATTCATTGGTACTGTCTCTTTAAGTACTAGAAGAATACATAGCACTTTTAGTAAGATAATGCCGAGGGAACAGGCATTGCTCTGCTCAGTTTCATTTAAAAGCCAGATGTCTAGGAATTGGATATGGCTGATTAACAATTTCTACCCAGATGGAGGGTTTTCCTTATTTTTTATTTTTTATTTTTGTCATTAGGCGGAAAAGCACAGAGTCTCTGGCTGATTATTGCATTCAGCCATTTTAATTGGAAAGCTTTAAGAAATAGGTGGAACTTAGAAGGGAAATTTATTGTATCGTGAGTGAAATGTTGATACAGGCACAAGAGAAAGAAAAAAAGAAGAAACATGTATAATTAGTGTCATGATTAAAGATTTTCAAGCTTGCTCTATGACCAATTTAATTCGTGTTGGAAATGGAAGTCATACCTTCCCATGTCTGCCCTCCAAATTATGCCAAGATTTAGCTGCTTATAACAAGAAGTATTTATTTTTTCACAGTTTCTATTGGTCAGGAATTTGAGCATGGTTTACCTAAGTACCCCTGCTTCAAGGTCTCTCATAAAGCTTTCAGTCAAGGCTGTGCTATCATCTGAAGGCTTGACTGGGAGAGTTACTTCCAAGTTCTCTAACATGATTGTTGGCAGGGAGTTCCTCATGAACCATTGGACTAAAAACCTCAGTTCTTCACTAGCTTTTGGGCAGAGGCCTCCCTCAATTCCATGTCCTGTGGGCCTCTCCATAAGACAGTTCATTTTCTGGATTGTAGCATGTCCTTCACCTTGGTTTATCCATCATTTTCTGTCTTCCAGACCCTTGCCAAATCTCTTGTCAACTGATGGAACATTCTTCATTCTCAATAGTCACAAATTTTTTCCCATTTATGCAGTTATTGACCAGGAAACAGATTCAGGTTTTATTATGAATGGGTGTCAAATTTTGTCAAATGCTTTTTCTGTATCAAATGATGTGATTACATATGAATTTTCTTCTGTAGCCTGTTGATATGTGGATAATGTAGATTATATTGATTTTTGACTATTGAACTAGCCATACATACCTGGGATAAATTCTACTTACCATGTCATATTTTTAAAAATATATTACTGGATTTGATTTGCTAATATAGTCAAAATCCTCCATATCTCTGGGTTCTGCATCCATGAATTCTATCAACTGCTGATCAAAAATATTTAGAAAATGAACAATAAAAATAACAATACAACAATAAAAATAGAAACCATTATAGTATAACAACTATTTACATAGCATTTATACTATATTATGTATTACAATCGTGAACTGCATAGCAACATTTTAGTCAATAACAGACCACATATACAATGATGATCCCATGGAATTGTAATTCTATATTTTTGCTGTACCTTTTCTATATTTAAATACACACATTCTGTTACAACTGCCTATGGTATTCAGTGCAGTAACATGTTACATAAGTTTGTAGCCTAGGAGCAGTAGGCTAGATCACATAGCCTATGTGTGTCCTAGGCTATACCATGTAGGCTTGTGAAAGTACATGCTATGATGTTTGCACAATAACAAAATCACCAAGCACATTTCTCAGAATTTATTCCTGCTGTTAAGCAGAGTATGTCTATAAAGTAATCTAGAGATGATTTAACATCTACAGGAGGATATGCGTAGATTATATGCAAATATGGTGCCATTTTATATAAGGAACTTAAGTATCTGTGGATTTGGGTATTCTCAGGATTGTGAAACCTGTAGGAGTTCAGTCAGGGTGGTGGGAGAAATTTCAGGAAATGCAAACCTTCTTGGAAGGCCAGAAGGTTTTGCAAAAGCCTTGGGAAAGAGGTTATGGCTGAAAGCGGCCTAACCCCCTTACCTTGAGCTAATAGCTAGGAGAAGATACAAAGATATGAAAAGGAATTTATCTAAATAGCTTGTTTATTCATGCGATCCTAAGATGGATCTTTGATCTTCCACAGGCACATGACTGCTCTCTACTTGGGGGGTCAGCAATGTTAATTACCCTCTAATGGTGTTTACTTGAGACCTTCATCATTTAATCTCGACTAAATAAATATGAAGGCTGCTGGCTTATGGAGGCCTCTGCTGACTCTGGCAGAGGACCCCAGGGCCAAGCTGACAGGCAAGCCTGTGTCAGTGTATGTTTTTCATCTGTTGCTCAGACAGGGTCTGTGGGTCGCACCCGGCAGTTGATGCCCTGAATGAGGAACACTACGATGAATCATGGATTGTGACAAAACCCTTGAAGATGGAGGTAAAAAGACTATGTAGTTGGTAAGTCAGTAAGTCATTGGTGCCTGCTTGGGATGTCCAAGTTCGAGGGAATTGTTCAGGCTAGGGTTTCATCATAGGACAACAGTTACCAGCTCAACAGATAAAAGTATTGAAACAGCTGCTTAAAGCTAGTGGAGCCTAAGTTTCACAGGCTCAACTAAGGAACCTAATGCAAACTGCTGTTTCCCGAAGCCTCATGGTTCCCAGCAAAAGGCACACTAGATGTAGCGCTCTGAGAACAAGTGGGGATAACTCTTAAATAACATCATGCACAAGGGCAATGGGTCCCAGTACCATCTCTAATGTTATGGGCTTTAGTTAGGGCTGCTATGGTCCCGTTACACACAGAAGAGCCTAAAAAAGGAAGGTGGAGAGACCATCACCTACCTTGCCGCTTCTTTATCCCACAGCCGCATTATCACCAGGCCAAGATAACAAAGAGGAAATGGAGGTTTTGCCTGAGCCCCTTCTTCAATAAATTGGAACAAAGACAAGGGATACGCTACAGCTATCGGAGCCTGTCTTAGGCAAGCAGCATTAGAAGGGGAGCTCTTGGCCTGCCTGGCAATGCAAGATCAACAAGGTGATTGGGTACATGAATTCATTTCTTTCAACACTTATAAAGAGCCTAGAAAAAGCATTAAAGAAAGCAGAGCCACTAGCCCATTTACAACAGGATTAATTGAGGCCATAGCAAACAACTTCCATATGAGCCCATGGGACTGGTCAGTACTAGCTAAAACAATGTTAAACACCAGTCAATACCTCCTCTGGAGGGCAGAATAACAGCTAATAATTGCCACTGTTTTTCCTCCCCTACCCCTAACATGTCTCTCTCAAGAGCCTATATGGCCTTTGATGGGAGAGAAATTACAGATAGCCCACAAATTAGATGAGGAGCAATTAAAAGCTGGCCATATAGAACCATCAAACAGCCCTTGGAATTTGCCATTTTCATCATTTCCCAAAAAGTCTGGCAAGTGGAGACTTTTGCATGACTTACTGGCTATTAATGCTAATTTTCAACCTACGGGGTCTCTTCAACCTATGGGGCCTCTCACCTACAGCAGTTCCTCAAGATTGGCCTATTATTATTATCATTATTGACTTAAAAGACTGCTTTTATACCATTCCCCTTGCAACACAGGACAGAGAAAAATTTGTGTTTACATTACCAGCTATCAATAATGAAAGGCCAGGTTACCAATTTCATTGCAAAGTGCTTCCTCAAGGAATACTGAACAGTCCCACCATGTGTCAGTATCATGTAAACCAGGCTTTGCTCCCCGGTAGAAAATAATTTCCCAATTACAAGACTCATTTTATGGATGATATTTTACTGGCAGCCCCAACAGAGCCAGTACTTTTAGGTTTATATGCCTCTGTCCAAAGGAATACACAGGTAAGATGTTTAATCATAGCACCTGAAAAAGTACAAATGTCCTCTCCTTGGAAGACGCGGAAGACTGGGAAGAAGTACAAATGTCCTCTCCTCTCAAGGCCCTCATTGCTGCTGAGTACAGTGGGGCTCAGGTCCGCCTGCTCTCCACACCACCCCAGTTCCACTTTGGCCAAACCAATCACACCCCTGAACTTCTCCACGAATTTCCTGCCGGCAAGTTTCCAGCATTTGAGGGTGATGATAGATTCTGTGTATTTGAGAGCAATACCATTGCCTACTATGTGAGCAATGAGGAGCTGTGGGGAAGTATTCCAGAGGCAGCAGCCCAAGTGATGCAGTGGGTGAACTTTGCTGATAGCGACATAGTACCCCCCAGCCAGTACCTGGGTGTTCCCCACCTTGGGCATCATGCATCACAATAAACAGGCCACTGAGAATGCAAAAGAGGAAGTGAGGTGAATTCTGGGGCTGCTGGATGCTTACTTAAAGATGAGGACTTTTCTGGTGGGTGAACGAGTAACATTGGCTGACATCACAGTTGTCTGCACTCTGTTGTGACTTTATAAACAGGTCCTAGAGCCTTCTTTCTGCCAGGCCTTTCCCAATACCAACCGCTGGTTCCTCACCTGCATTAACCAGCCTCAGTTCCAGGCTGTCTTGGGGGGAAGTGAAACCATGTAAGAAGATGGCCCAGTTTGATGCTAAAAAGTTTGCAGAGAGCCAACCTAAAAGGGACACACCACGGAAAGAGAAGGGTTCACAGGAAGAGAAGCAGCAGCCCCAGGGTGAGCGGAAGGAGGAGAAAAAGGCAGCTGCCCCTGCTCCTAAGGAGGAGATGGATGAATGTGAGCGGGCGCTGGCTGCTGAGCCCAAGGCCAAAGACCCCTTCGCTCACCTGCCCAAGAGTACTTTTGTGTTGGATGAATTTAAGTGCAAGTACTCCAAAGGGGACACACTCTCTGTGGCACTGCCATATTTCTGGGAGCACTTTGATAAGGACGGCTGGTCCCTGTGGTACTCAGAGTATCACTTCCCTGAAGAACTCACTCAGACCTTCATGAGCTGCAATCTCATCACTGGAATGTTCCAGCGACTGAACAAGCTGAGGAAGAATGCCTTCGCCAGTGTCATCCTCTTTGGAACCAACAATAGCAGCTCCATTTCTGGAGTCTGGGTCTTCCGAGGCCAGGAGCTTGCCTTTCTGCTGAGTCCAGATTGGCAGGTGGACTACAAGTTATACACATGGCGGAAACTGGATCCTGGCAGCGAGGAGGCCCAGACGCTGGTTCGAGAGTACTTCTCCTGGGAGGGGCCTTCCAGCATGTGGGCAAAGCCTTCAATCAGGGCAAGATCTTCAAGTGAACATCTCTTGCCATCGCCTCGCTGCCTGCATCTGCCCTTCAGGGAGATGGGGGTCATTAAAGGAAACTGAACATTGAAAAACAAAACAAAACAAAACAAAACCAAAAAACTAACTTCCCAGTCAGTAAGACCTCAAAAGGTTAAATTAAATACTAGCAACTTGCATACCTTAAGTGATTATCAAAAATTACTGGGCGATATACTGGCCAGAATTTCTAACTCCAAGTGTAATTTATCATCTACACCTGCATGGTACTTTTATTAAATTTTCAAACTACTTCCCCATTTCACAAACTTTTAGTGGCTCTCAGTCACTACATTATGAAATTAAATGTTCTTAGTTTACAATGGAATACCATTGTAAACTAAGAACATTTAATTTCATAATGTGGTGATAAACTTCTACAATTCTCTACAATCCAGTCTTGGTTTTCCTTCAACTTTATTTTCCATTTGTAAGACAACGTCTTAATTCTCTTTCTGTGTTTAGGAGATTGCCTTCCTCATTAAGCAGAAATCCCCTCTCCCTACGGAAATTAAAAGTTCATATGCTCATTTTCCTGGCCTTCCTATCAATTAGTGCTGTGCTATCAAATACGGTAGCCACTGGCAACATGTGAGCACTTGACATAGAGCTAATGCCACATGTTGAAATATTTTAGATATATTGGGTTAAATAAAATATAGTATTCAAATTAATTTCACTTGGTTTTTGTTTTGCTTTGTTTTAGAGTCAGGGTCTCCCCCAGCCACTCAGGCTGGAGTGCAGTGTCACAATCACAGTTTACTGCAGCCTGGAACTCCTGGGCTCAAGTGATCCTCCTGCCTCAGCCTACTGAGTAACAAGGACTACAGGCATGCACCACCATGCCCAACTAATTTTTTTTTTTGGTAGAGACAATGTCTTACTATGTTACTCAGGCTGTTCTCAAATTCCTGGTCAAAAGCGATCTTCCCATCTTGGCTTCACAAGGTGCTAGGATCAGAGGCGGATGTTTTGTTGTTTTTTTAACCTTTTTACGTTGCTACTAGAAAATTTTAAATTATGCATATAGCTTGCATTATATTCCTATTGGACAGCATGTAGCTAGAGTGTTAATGTATGACTAGGTTATATCCATTATTTGCCCCCGTTCTAGGCTTGAGGTTGAAAGCTAATGTGGTGAATGTGAAGTGACCCTCCATTCTGTTGAGAGTAGTGGCAGTGATAGTAACTGTATCTAGTTTCCAGGGGCAGCAAGGGCATCATCCAGTCTGGGTCAAGTGATATTGGCAGTGTCAGTTTTGGTATTTGCCTCCAGCAGTGGCTACAGTGATGGCTTCTTGAGACCAGTTTTGGGCATAATGTTGTGTCCTATTCCTGACGATCCTGTAGGTGTTCAATATCCTTCTAATAAACTCCTTTTCTGCTAACGCCCTTCATGATATCTCCCTCTACACTCCAGTCTACAGGATCCTTCCCTTTTTCAACATCAATAGTGAATAAGATCCAAACCACGCACTTGGCACTTGGCCCACACTAGTTATCTTATCATAGGAAAGTGTCTTGTTTTCTCAGCCAGACTGTAAAATTTTGTGTGGCTGGAACTCTGTCCTTACATCATTGTTTCTTAGTATCTGTCAGACCTTGGTCACAGCATCACTGGAAAAATATTTGTTAGTTATCACTGCAGATCTTTGAAGTCGGCAGGGCGGCTATCATTATCCCTGTTTGTACAGATGAGGAAACTGTTACTCGGTGACTGGCTTGAGGTCGTGCAGCTGGCTTGCTGCCAAGTTGGGGCATAGCTCAGGCCTCCTCATTGCTTGCCTACGTCCCTTTCTTCTGTCTCAGGCCCTGCCAGATAAAATAGTGTATTAATTTTATAGAGCTGTTGTGACAGAGAACCATAGATTGGGTGGCTTAAAACAATAGACATTTATTGACTGACAGTTCTGAAAGTTATAAATCCAAAGTCAAGGTGTCTACAGGGGCATGTACTCTCTGAAACCTGTAGGAAAGTCCATGCATGCTACTTCCTTGCTTCTGATGGTTTGCTGGCAGTCTTTGGCATTCCCTGGCTTATAGCTGCATAACTCCAATTTGCCTTTGTTCTCACGTGGCATCCTCATTTTCTGTCTCTGTCTTCACACGGTCATCTTCTTAAAGGGACAATAGTCATGGTGGGCTATCCTACCCTATCGCAGTATGACCTCATTTTATCTTAATTATATCTGCAATAACTCTATTTCAAAATAAGGGTACCTTCTTTGGAACTGAAAGTTACAACTTCAATATACCTTTTTTTGGTGTAGCACAATTCAGTCTCTAACAGATGGTAACCAAAAGAGAAGCAAATACCATAGAAACTGAAGACTTTGTCTTGTTTCTAGGATTTATTCCAAGGATTACATTATAGTGAGGTAGAAGGTGGGGAAGTGTTTTCAAGTATATATTCCTACCTACTACTTGATTTGCATATGGACTGATAGGGTTTAGCTGATAAGCATATGTTATGAGTCCAGTGAATTTCTTCTCTCATATAAGGACTAAATGGCCCCCACAAATAAGATGGCAGCCCCATTCTTTCTAGCAGGTCTCCCCAGCCATCCTGAGACAGCTTTCCCATTTAAAGGGGAAATTATGGTGTATAATTCTGATAAGTCAGTGGAAAAAGTGGTTGTTGCAGTGAGCCTATAACTCTTTGCCAGAGGGGTCTTTGGGGTCTAAGGTATAAGCTGGGACCTAGATGGGAGAGCTGGTCCCCTCTAGGCACAGTGAGAAGCCTTACCAATGGATGCAGCTAGCATTTAGAATATGTTTCCATTTTGCTGGTATTTCTTCTTTTCCTTTAATGGAAAGGTACATAAGTTATTAATAAAAATAAATACAGAATTTTAAAAACATTAAAAGGAAAATGGTAAAATGAGCTCTGCTCTAGTTCGAAAGAAAAGAACGACAGTAGTTTTTAGTCAGGCCCTTTGTGAGGTCCTATACAGGGATGGTAATTTGACTGGGACTCTTAAGTAGTGGTAGCTGAAATCTCTAATGAAAGCCTGCTAATGACACAGAATCAAATCACTGAATAAGCCTGTCTCCAAATTCAATTTCTCTAAAGGGGAAGGGCATGGGCTTTATGGTCAGCACTATCCCTTAACGTGAGACCTTGGGCAAGGGACTTATAATCTCTCTGAATTTGCCCATGTATATAAGTGAGGATAATTATCCAGCAGGGCTGTAGTGAGGATTTTATGTAAACATAGTTCACAGCACATATAACAGGGCTTCTACTAACTTGAAGCCTTCCTTCTCCCTATACTACAAACATATGTAATACAATCCCTGCCCACTGCCCCACAATCACCCACCCTTCTCCATCCCATTCTCTCTCTCTCCAAGGTTCCTATTTATAATCTAGTTGAGGAGACATATAAATAAGAAGTGACTTGCATTTAGTTTTAAAAACCAACAAGTGAAACCAATATAGTACACTGCTAACTACTCAGATGCAGACAAACTTCCACACTCATTAAATCAACAGACACTGAGTGACAGATCACCCATGCCAGGCATCGTGCTAAGCACCGTGTATTCATTGGTGAACAAAACGTTTTCCCTCTCTTACAGAGTCCACTGTTTACTGTGGAGGCAGTGAAGAAACAGTAACTAGATCATTTAAAAACATAGAGTATCATGGAAGAAATGGTAAGGTGCAATGATTGAGAATAATAAGGAAAGCATGGGGAAATTTATTTTACTTAGGAAGGATGGACTTTCTGAGGTGACATTTAAACTGAAACTTGAAAGATAACAAGTTAGACTAAAGAATAAGAGGAAGGGTCTTCCAGGTAGTCAAGGGGGCATATACAAAGCAGCAAGGCAGTCAGGAGCTAGAAGTGTTTGAAGAGGAGTAGGGGGAATATGGGAGACAGTGTCCACGACATACAAGGGCCATTTTGAATAAAATCCAACTTCTCACCATGACCTGGAGGCTCTACCTGATTTGGCCTCTGCTTCCCCCCACCCCGTCTCCTCCCCACTGTCCATGCCACCTATTCTGCCTCTCTTTCATGTCAGACTTGCTACCACCTCAGGCTCTGTTCCGTTGTTCCCTCTCTCTGAAAGCTTTTGCCCCAGACCTGCTGATGGCTCCTGGGGTCAGTCAGGCTTCAGATTAAATGTCACCTCTGGACAAAGATCACTAATCACCACCCCTCATTGTCCATGTCTTTCCGTGTGGTTTGCTCTCTTCCTCTCCCTTATCACTGACAAACATTCTTTTGTTTACTTTTATTGTCTATTCTTTCACACTAGAATGTAAGTTCCATGAGTTCGTATTTCTTATTGCTGTAAATCTAGAGCCTGAAACAATATCTAGTATACATCGGAAACCCAAATGATATTGTCTGCTTAATTAACATTGAATGAAATGAAACTGAAGAGGCAATGCAAGATAACGTATCAAACTATGAGACAAACAGGAAGAATGTGTTTTGAATGAAAACTACAGGGTGATAGAGATGGTGGGGTAGTAGAGGTCGTAGCTACAAAATAACTTGTTCATCTCAGTTTCTCCGCTATCTTATAAGTCCCTGTGGGACTGGGATGGAGTTTTATTCATTTTTCTATAATCAGCGTCTAGTACGGGGAGTAGCACATAGCAAGCACGCGATAGATGTTTGCAGAATAACGGACGAATGTGTGCAGAAGGATCTATTAACTAGGCTGCAGCACAATTCAGAGATGGCGAGTAGGTGCGGCGACTGAGACTCGGCTGCCCAGGCAGCAATGGCTCACGGGACAGGTCCGCAGGGCAGAGCCCCTCAAGCGGAGCGCAGCAGGCAATGCGCCTGCGCCTAAGAGGCTCTAGTCCTCGGGCCGTGGGACGCCGGCACCACCACTCACGCATGCGCACTGTATTCTTCCCGCCTCCCACAAGATGGCGGAGGACAAGTAGCAAAGGGGCGGGGTGTGGCCGCCGGAAGCCCGGCCGCTGCTGGTGGGGACCTGCGGTCTAAGGCCCGTGAGCAGCGGACCGAGGTTGGTGCGATGTTGTTCCCGAGAAGCGTTGTTGGCTGTTGGTAAGGAAGGTGAGGCACGCAGTTGCCTTCTTGGGCCCCCGGCGCCCCCTATGTACGCCTCCCTGGGCTCCGGTCCGGTCGCAGCTTTGCCCGCTTCTGTACCACCCTCAACTCTCGGGTCCTGGAGCACCGGCGGCGGCGGGAGCTGTGTCTGGCAGGAGGGGAAGAGCGCAGGCGGCGCTCGTACTTCTGGCCACTGGGCGAGCGTCTGGCAGGTGAGTGAGGCTGCAAGCATTGACGTCTCCCCCGGCAAAGCTTCCTCGGCTTTGCCCCGCAGCTGCTCGGGACCTTACGGTGTTCGGCCCGACTCTGGCTTTCTTGGCTTCACGTCTCACCCCTTCCCCTCCCCGCACTCCCCGTTCAGGCCTCCAGTTGGCCCCTGGCTTTGCAGGTCCTCCATTCTCACACAGTGAGTGGGGGGTCGCGACGCCCGCCGTCCTCCACCTTTCCTGGCTGCTGGAGCTTCGCGCTTGAAAGCGGTGCCCCATTCGCGTTAGGTGGGTGGGTCGTCCGCCCCTACAATTTTAGTCGTTTCCCCATCTTCCTCGTTTCGATCCTCTTGCTTCCTCTAAAAGTTGTAAACTCTCTGCCTGGGAAAATTACCCGATAGCCCGGCATGTGGAGTTACAAAGAAAGGGCTTTTATCTAGAGGCCAGTGAATTTTGTCCACTTTGATGAGAGAATCAAGACCCCAGGAGCCTGGGATGGCTTAGGTCAGCCTGACTCTTTGACCCACCGAGTAGAGGAATGGTGCCTGTGTCGGCAAATGATTGTTCATCGAAATCATTGATTTTTTTCGGCCGTAGGAAATCTTTGGTCTCTGAACCTTTGAGGTGGGGGCATGAGCTTTCTAGATGTAGTGAAAGAATTGGGAAGTGTTATGTTCGTTTTTAAAAAGACCTTATACAGTACGTGTAAGATATCGCATAATGGTGCAAGCAAGGATAGATATTTATTCTTTTATTCAGTGTTAGCTTAAATTGCCCACTTGGCCACTGACGTTTTAGAATTCCATGTTGTACAAACCATTTGTTTCTATTTAGAAAGGACTAAAATGGAGAAAAGCTTTTAAGTTCAAAACTTCTTAAATTATTTGTATTCTCGATTGTTGCTACTGCTTAACACTCCTTAAGAGTACTTGATATTTTCTATGTAATTTAGGCTTGTGCCAGGCCCAGTTTTCCCTCCTTTATTAATGGAGCAAGGGTAGTAAGAATTACTGGTATAAAAAACTGTCCTAAATAACGTGGTACCTTGCCAGAGTTTTAAGTGTAAAATGTGGGATCAAAGCGGTAGTGGAGGACGTTGCCATGGTTAATTTTTCCATCTTTCCCTGTATGGAAGGGTTGGGTAATGTGTCAAGAGCCCGAAAATTGTAGAAGTGAGATTAAAAATATAAATGATAGGTTGCCCTTTGGGATTGCAAATGGGTGGACCTTGTTTACTAACATTAAATTGAGCAATGTAGTTTTCTTAAAGCTGTGCTCGATGTTCTCAGAAGTTACTAAGCACAAACTATGCCTGCTGTTTTAGAATTGTATGCTAAAAGTCCTTAACTTGTGGGTTATATATAGCCTAACAGATTTGTTTACTTTTCATTCTGTCTCATAACACATAATCTGTTTTACCCTTTGCTGTGGACTTTTGACCTTTTAATGCATTTTTAAATTTTAGTGATAGAATTGTTCAGCTTAAAACAAGGAGGAATATTTTTATGTTTGATTCTTGTATGGACTAGTTCATTCCTTGCTAGCCTTCACTTTTCTAGAATCAAAGTCTGTGTGTTTTTAGAGTTGGTTGTCTCTGAATTCTCTGAATACAGTTTGAAGGGACAGTAGCTAAGCAGGGGCTGCTGAGCCCTAATGGCTCACTGCTTCTGGCAGAATGATTTGAAGCTCTGTGTCGAAAAACATCTGACCACAAAACTCTCTTTAAAACCTCTCACTTTAGCAGGGTGTGGTGGCTCATGCCTGTAATTCCAGCACCTTGGAAGAGACCAAGGTGGGTGGACTGCTTGAGTCCAGGAGTTCGAGACCGGCCTAGGCAACGTGGTGAAACCTCATCTGTACAAAAACAAAAATAAGCCAGGCATGGTGGTGCATGCCTGTGATCTCAGCTACTTGGGAGACCGAGGCAGGAGGATAGTTGAGCTCCAGACGCAGAGGTTATAGGGAGCCAAGATTGTGCCATTGCATTCCAGTCTGGGCGGCAGTGAGACCCTGTCTCAAAACAGACAAAACCCTCTCACTGTTCTGCTCTTATGGAATTTGGTGTTTTTTTTCCCTTCTCCCTCTCTCTTCCTCTTTATCTACCTTCTTTGTCTCTCTGTTCATCCAACCCATTACCCTAGTACAGATTTCATTTGCCTCCCTGTGTAACCAGGATCCCATGATCATCAGCTTTTACTAAGCTCATATTGATGGCCTAAAATGTCTCACTTTCTATAGACTTACCTTTCCAGTCTCCAGCCCTGAGTCTCATTAGCTTTATCAGTTTGACCCCTGTAATTCTGAGGGACATCAGAGACAACTATGTAAGGATATTGGTCAGTTTTTATGCGAGTTGGTGTTCTCTGCTGGCTCTCTAGTATTCTGTTCCTTTTTTCCCTCATTTCCTAAAGGTTTTTATAGCAAATAACTTGATCTCTTCCTTTACTGAGAAAAATTTCAACCATCTGAGGTATACTTCTATTTCACTTTTTTTATCCCAATGTCACCTCTATATTTACTTATATCTCAGAGGAAGAAATGACCTTCCTTCTTTTCAAAAGCAACCCCCTCCTTCCAGATGTGTCCATGGTTATCTTTTCCCATTTTTCTTTCCCTAGAAACTGTTTGTTTTCACTTCCTGTTCACCTTCTTCAGCCTCTGCCCCTCTAGCCTACATAGATGCTTGTATTTTCTGCTAACCTGCCATATAAGTGTGTGTGCTGTTCAACTCTAGGAGAATCTTCTAAAGTTTGAGTCCACTATGCCACTGTATTTCTGTTCTTTTCTTTAAAGACTCATTCTTTCATCCCAGGAAGCTGTTATAATAGGAAGAACATTGACTTTTGAGCAAGATAGAACTTTTGATCTTGGTTTTGAAGTCTTTGAAAACCACTTTAGTAGCTGTGTGGCTGTGGGTATGTTACTATTCAGATTTCATTTTGTATCTACAAAATATGTTATACTTAGCTCACAGGGGGGTGATTGAAGAAATTAACACATGTTAAATATCCATCAAAGTATCTGGTACATTGTAGCGTTCTTACTAAATGCTTATATCCTTTGTACTCAGACTGTCTTTACCATTTCACCACCGAAACTGTTGTTTTAAAAGTTATCTGTGACCTCCTAATCACCAAATCCAATGGCGTTTCCTCTGTCATCCTTGGTTTCCTTAGACCCAGGGGTCCCCAACCCCCAGGCTGCAGACAGTATTGGTCCTTGGCTTGTTTGGTGTTAGGAACTGGGCAGCACAGCAGGAGGTGAGCAGCAGGGAAGCAAGCACTACTGCCTGAGCTTCAACTCCTGACAGATCAGTAGATCAGTGACGGCATTGAATTCTCATAGGAGCACCAACCTTGTTGTGAGCTGCACATGCAAGGGATCTGGGTTGCATATTCCTTATGAGACTGACTAATGCCTGGTGATCTGAGGTGGAACAGTTTCATCCTGAAACCATCCCGCACCCAACTCCTGTGGCATGGAAAAATTGTCTTCCACAAAACCAGTCCCCGGTGCCAAAAAGGTTGGGGACTGCTGCCCTAGACCAGTTGTGAAATATATTCTCTTCTGTAGTCATAAAACGATCTAATTTCTTGGCTTTTCTGCATTATACTTCCCGATTCTCTATTTCTCAGGGAGTTTCCTCACATTTTTCCTTATGTCAGTTAGGCTGCAAATGGAATTTAAAAATGAAAGGTAAGCTGGGCCATGGTGTCTCACACCTGTAATCCCATCAGTTTTGGGAGACTGATGTGGAAAGACTGCTTGAGGACCGGAGTTCAAGGCTGCAGTGAGCTATGATTGGGCCACTGCACTTCAGTCTGGGTGACAGAGCTAGACCCCATCTCAAATAACAAAAAACAAAAAACCCAAAGAGATGTTTTGGTTCATGTAATTGGCAAGTACATAGACAGAACTGGCTTGAAGAGTGCTTTGTTAGCTGGGCATGGTGGCTTAGAGCGCCTGTAATCCCAGCACTTTGGGAGGCCGAGGCAGGTGGATCACGAGGTCAAGAGATTGAGACCAACATGGTGAAACCACGTCTCTACTAAACATACAAAAATTAGCTGGGCGTGGTGGCATGTGCCTGTAGTCCTAGCTACTATGGAGGCTGAGGCAGGAGAATCACTTGAACCTGGGATGCAGAGGTTGCAGTGAGCTGAGGCCGTACCACTGTACTCCAGCCTGCTGACAGAGTGAGACTGTCTTAAAAAAAGAAAGAGTGCTTTGTCATGTCATCAGGGCTGTTCTCTCAACATTGTCATCCTGTTTGGGCTTTAGGTTTCCCTTCTAATAAAAATAATTGCCACCAGTGATGTTCATGTTATAGCCCCTGTATTTATTTCTGAAGGGAGAGAGAAGGCCTCTTCTCCTAGCCTTTTCCCAAGAATCCTGAACTCTAGTGTGATTAAACAAACATAGATCAAGCTGCCAAAGCTGTAATAGTATCTTTGTCCAGAGGGATGGAATTATCCTAAGTGGCCTCCTAGCCAATGGAGTGAATCTTATCTGAATATAAGGACTGCAAACAATACAGGGAAGAAGAAATGGATCCTGGAGAAGTAACCAGTGTCATCAAGGTTCCATATGATTTTCACTGTGTTCTCTTGGTGATCATATCCTTTGTGATACAAACCATCATTTCTGTGTGGCTGTTTCTCCTTTATGATATAAACCATTATTTCTGTGTGGCTGTTTCTCAGTTCTATAATTCCCCACTTCCACTTCCTCCTATGTATGTCTAATATATACTGCCATTAAGTTTAACTCATACTAAACTGAGTCAGTTTGATCTCTATTCACCAACTCTCACCTATTGTGTTTATATGTGCACATATGTGTTTTGTTGTTTTTGATACAGACGGAGTTTTACTTTGTCACCCAGGCTAGCATGCAGTGGCATAATCACGGCTCACTGTAGCCTAGACCTCTCAGGCTCAAGCAGTCCTCCCGTCCC